>NW_028227257.1:50620888-50905888 GCF_978045245.1 Mus caroli | reverse complement strand
AATCCCCCAATGAATAAAGGAGCCAATCACTGGGCGAGTAGGATCGGAGAGAGGAAGAGAGGAGGGGGAGAGGGAGAGGGCCCTTTTGGATGAGGACAAGATGTAGCTACTAGTGTAGAGAATACTGGCTTGCTTCTCATGGCTTGCTGGGGTTACTTTTAGTACAACAAAGGTCCACCTGCCTAGGGCTGACACTGCCACCTGTGGGCTGGGACATTCCATATCAATCATAAATCAAGAAAAATGTCCCACAGAACAATAAGGAGGCATTTGAGGTTCCCTCTTCCCAGGTCACATTAGTTTGCAGCAGGTTGACAAACTAACATCTGGTCAGCTTTCTGTCGCTGCAGCAAATACCCAGGATAACAAGTTCATAAAGACAAAGGGTTATTCTGCACTTCAGTTTTGGGCTGTGACTGGTTGGCTGTTGCCCCTGGGCCTGTTGCAAGGTGGCATATCATGGTAGGAACACATGACCAAGCAAAGCACACTCACCACCAGCCAGGGAATAAGAAGAGGAAGGGCTGGGTTACCTCCAGAAGAAGACATGCCTAAATTCCAAAGGCCCAGATAGGAGTGAAGCATGCACGGATTGGCCAGAACATCCACATCCACGTGACTGGGACGAACTCAGGGGGTGGGAAGTCTACGTCTCAGAGAGCCCCACTTGTGTACCATGACAAGATAGCTTCATGTTGTTCCACGTCCTGCATCTAAGTAACAGCAGCTGGAAAACTTAACGAATTCCCACAGCTCAGCATCAAATTGGGGAGTCTGTGTTATTTTCCTGTGCCACTGCTCACTGTGACAAAAGGGACAAAAGTGGCTCCATTAGTGCACACCTGATTTCTATTCCCCTCGGTGTTAGTCTCTCTAGACCCTCGGAAAATGGTGCTGGGGTGGGGGTGGGGGTGGGGGTGGGGGTGGGGGTGGGGGCGGGGGGCGGGGGCGGGGGCGGGGGTGGGGGTGGGGGTGGGGGAAGATGAGTTTCATCACTAAGAAAAGGAATGATGTACAAAAGCCAAAACAAACAAAATGATGTAGTGTTGGGCTGGCATGTTCTCAACTGGTAGAATGCTTGCTTAGCACGCACCAAGCCCTGGGTTCGATCCCCAGCACCAAATAAATCCAGGGTGTGTCTATGGTATAAGGGCAGAGATGAGAGAGGGAGGGCCTTCATGGTGTACTCAGTAGATAAGGAGAGCAGGCTGGAGAACAGCCCCACAGTGTCACCCTCCCTGCCTCCTGGTCCTGAAAGCTAATTAAAAACGTGAAGCTTGGGCTGGTGAGATGGCTCAGTGGTTAAGAGCACCAACTGCTCTTCCGAAGGTCCTGAGTTCAAATCCCAGCAACCACATGGTGGCTCACAACCACCCGTAATGAGACCTGATGCCCTCTTCTGGAGTGTGTGAAGACAGCTACGGTGTACTTACATATAATAATAAATAAATCTTTAAAAAACAAAAACAAAAACAAAACGTGAAGCTTGGGTCGGCTGAGGGCATTTATGAGTGGACTGTTGAGTTGGTCATAGAACCAAAGTTGATTTCCTCAGGCTATCAGGCAATCGGACAAAAATCCCTCAAAGAGCAAATCTGCCACCACTCAGAAGGGGAAGCTGAGGTGCAGCGAAGGGCGAGTGGCAGAACGCTGGAGAATTGTGAGGAGTCCAGGGCTTCCCTGGTCCAGTATAGGACTGACCCAGGCAGAGTCCAAAGGCGCCCTCCTGGGCACTGCACCACCCCGGGCTCAGTTGTTGACTGTTTGACAGCCCTCACCCCTGGAAACCAACAGCAAGTAGATCGGAAGGGAAGCACACCTTCACTTGGACACAGGATGGGACCTTAAAACTTTAGTTTTTATTTAGAGGCTTGTGTAGCCCAAGCTGGCCTCGAATTCACTAAGTACCTGAGGACGACCTTAGATAACTGATCTTTCTTCCTCTACCTCGTGCTGGGATGAGAATCGTGCGTGCCCCGGGTGGGGGGGGGGAGGGTACAGCCCCCCAAGGGATGTTGTTCTTTCATGTCTGCGGGGGAAGAGCTTGGGTGGAGGGTAGGACTTTGTCCAGATATTTAGATTACTGTATAATAGAATGGTTACTTACCTAAGCCTAAGTTACTATGCTACTGTAGCTGACCTGCCTTCTGAGATCCTCTGAGGCCAGAACTACAGTTTCTGGCACCAGAGCCTCTTCTTCAAGCCACAAAGGATTAAGTAAATAGCCTTTGCTCTATCTCAGCAGGAACTGCCGGGCTCTAACTTTCAGCCTGCGAGTTAGAAGTCGCAGGAAGGGAAGACACTTACAGAAGTGATTATAGAGTTTATTACAAAGTTGTAAAAAGTTCCCTATGAAAGCTATTTAAGGGGAAAAGCAAAAGATCCTTAGTGGGGAAAGGGAAAAGATTCTAGTCTAAGTGGGGGAAGGCAAAAAAGTCTCCTCTATTGATTCTCGCTCATCTCTTTGTCCTCAGTACTTAAGTATCTTTCAGAATAATGATCACATGTTACAAAGCTCATCACAAGTTCACACAGAAAATCAAATCATAAATTGAAATAGAAGTTTATTTACAACAGCGAATGTTTACATGCATATCCACTAGGAGTAATTATCTGGCTAAACATCCATCATCTGTCTCAGCTCCACAGGTTCACTGAAGGTTTAAAACCGTAACTAAGTTATTAGTGAAGTTTTATATAGATAAACTCAGTCGATATTCTATCTTCTGTCCTAACACCTATAATAAATTGTTAGTTCCCTTTTAATGACCTTTGGTTAATTGTTTTACATCCTCTTGGATTGTGCTCTGAGTAGGAGAAAGTCTGGTTTCCATCTAAGAGCAATTAACTGGTGACACTTGGGAGACTGGCAGAGTTCTCATTGCAGCTGTGACGATCAGAAAAGGACCTAATAGCAGTCCCATTAAAAAAGAGCTTAATATCTCAAAAAACCAAAAAAAAAAAAAGAGCTTAATAATCACAGATATAATTTTAGAAATCCTTATAGGATCATCATTAAGACTTAAGACATCTATTTGTCTATATAGCATCACTACAAAATAGTACATCTGTGTGGATCTGCAGAGATCAGCTTCAAAGGGGTGTGTTACTACTTAGTGATTGTTATATATGTTATATATAACAGGAAAAACATATTAATAGCAGGAATTTTTCCTAAAATGAGTCCCTCATTGTGGCCTCCCTTCCCCCAGCCTGGAACCTGCCTGCTCTAGGGTGGAGCTACCGGCTCATTCGTCCTGCCACGCCCACTGCTGGAACCTGACTCTGCTGCCTGGAGGCACACACGTGTTTGTCCTGCTACTGGACCCTGAGTTACTTGGCGGGAAATTGGGTTCCCTCCCCCTTCCTTTATAAACTGAGTGTTTGGAAATATTAAATTGAGCCTCGATCAGAATCTGTTTGTCCTGGCTTCATTCTTTTCTTCCGCCCTATCTAGTTACCTCTCTTTGCAGGGAACTGCCATTCTCAGTTGAACCGTTCGTGTTGTGGACCGCGGGCGGGCCGCAACAGTTGGCGCCAGAACTGGGACCTGAAGAATGGCAGAGAGATGCTAAGAGAAACGATTGCTGTGTGGAGCTCCACAAGAAAGGAAAGAATCTTCGTATCGGAGGAGGAGCATCGGAGCAACGGACAGGTACACATGCTAGCGCTAGCCCAAAAAAATTTCAGTTTTGAAAGTGTTGCGGGGATGCAGTAGGATACGAAGCAAGTTTGAAGCAGTGCTAACCCAACATTGGTTCTACTTGGGGTCAGCAGTTCGTAAATCGGAACTAGATACGGAGACAGGCGGTGTGCCGCAGTTTTTTTTTTAGAAAGCTGCTTAGGTGGAAGAAAGAAGGGTTCTAAAACATGGATCAGGCAATTGTGTTTAGTTTTCAGGAGTTGCTTAAGGAAAAAGGAGTAAGGCTTGAAGTACAATTAGTAAGAAATTTTTTAGATAAGATAGATAGCTGTTGTCCATGGTTCAAAGAAGAAGAAACGATAGATTGTGGAACCTGGGAAAAAGTTGGTGAGGCCCTGAATATCGCTCAGACAGATAATTTTACCCTAGGTCTCTGGGCGCTTGTAAATGATGCTATAAAAAATGCAACTTCCCCAGGGCTAAATTGCCCTCAGGCGGAGCTTGTGGTATCTCAGGAGGAGTGCCTATCAGAGAAGGCCTCCTCAGGAAAAGATCTTCTTAACTCAAAAATTGATAAATGTGGTTCCTATCCTAAATAGTAAAATTTAAGATAAGATATAAAGCAATGCCTCTTTATTAAAGCGTTAAAGCTTGCTTTAACAGGTATTCATAGGTATTAATTGATATCCAAACTTCGTAATATGATAGTAATGCTTCTAATATTGATTTTAACAGTGATAAATTGTTTTAAACGTAGGTTTTGCTTTCCCAAAGTTGTAGGTATTATCCTAACCTTGCACAAAAACTTAAAAATTATGGTTAAAACTGCCATTGTTCCATTGACTGCAGCTTGCAGTTTGATTGCAAATTTAAGATTAATGCTCAGATTAAAAAGTATTTTACCTTTGAGTCAATACAGGGCTCTGGGCAGTCCCAGAGCGGCTTGTGGCCTTTTCTTTTGTTTTGCAAACAATGCCTAAAAAAGTTTTTCCCTGTGTTCAAGAAAAGTTCTTTTTAACAGTGTTACAGATCTATTCAGATGTTTAAAATAATGCTTAAATTCAAAGATTTTTGCTTCTAGTAAGCTGGTAATCACTAGAAAATTTTGCCTCTATGTATGGCTAATATAGCTCTACATTATGTAAGAAAAATGTTTATTGTTTCTGCTTCTTTACAAGAAGCCAAAAGTTTTAATCTTTCAGTATATATTGTTTCCTACGTGGAAAATATTTTATTAACTAATGCTTCTCAAGGGAAGTTTACCTTAAATCCTTGCTCTCACCCAAAAGATTCAGAGACAGTATCCTTTTGTTATTTGGTGTTTTGGTTTGCTGCAAAAGGTTTTACAAAAAAATAAAGAAAGCTTTTATAATTGTTGTTAATTGGTAATTAAAAATTAGTTGTGCCCAAGACAATTCTTTGGCCAGAAAAAACATTATTGTAAAGTCATTTTTCTCATCCTCCCAGCCGATCGTTGGCCACGTGGGCCCAACTAGCTGCTGTGGAGCAAAGTCTTAAGACACACAGTTGCCCCTATTCCAGCACAAATAATCTGGTTGTGTGCTGTAGATGGTGTTTTAAAATGCTGAACAATCAAACCTTAATTTATATATTGATAGTCAATGCTATATCTCTGAGCTCATAATTACTTAAAATTGTTCGTCCCTCAGATACTATTAATTCTCAAATTTACAATTGCTTATACATATTTCTAGTTAATAAATAAATAAATTATGCACGTGTGACTCTTAATAACTTTTCTAGCCTTCTAGTTACAACCGTTCCTTAAGAAAAATAATTGAAAGTGCAATTAGTCACTGCCCCTTTACAGCCAAATATTTAAAATGTTTTGTCCAACAAGTTATTAATTCAAAAGGTCAGATATTGTAAAATTTTAAACTTTAACCTCTTAAAAGACAAAAGAGAGAAATTGTATCCCCATATATACTATTTAGTGCATTTCCATGCACACTATTTAAAACATACCTTTATTTTCAAAATTTGAGATTAAAATGTCAAATTTAATAAATGCTTTTTAGTATCTTAAAAGGATCTACTTATTGGCTTATAGATTGATCCTAAAACAGCTACCTTATTAGGAAAGGGAAAGACAGGTTCTCTCCACAGAACTCTACAGAAGCATATTGGTAATTCGTGTGCTGAGCTGACAGGTAAGTTAACTCAGTGTCCTGATTAAAAGGACTAAAAGATTAAATTCATGTTTTAGATCCATCCTTGCTTGTCATTTTTCCAGTTTAGACTAGCTTCTAGCCTTTTAACTTTATGGCAATAGTACATCAGAGACTGTATATTCAGACTTAGTAAAATTAGTCATTTAATAGAGTCATAATGATTTTTCACTCTTCTTCAGTGTGACCAGCCATTCTAACTCAATCTTAGACTGGTCTAATATTCAGTTCAATTATTAGAGATTCCTATATTCTAAATTACCTAGCAAAGTTAATTCAGAGCATTTGCCCCAAGGTCACCAAAGGCTCACCTTGCCTTTACCTTATTTGTCCTAAACTTTTTGCAGACTGACATTAAAGGTCAGTCTGCAGCGGAACGCCACTGGCACCCAGTTACTTCTAATTCTTATACATTGGTAAAATGGAAGGACCCCCTGACTAATAAATGGAAGGGTCCAGATCCAGTCCTAATTTGGGGAAGAGGGTCGGTTTGTGTTTTTTCACGAGATGAAGATGAAGCATGGTGGCTACCAGAGAGATTAATTCGTCAGGTAAACACAGATTCTGTCTCTCCTCGTAAGTATCACCTTGAAGACTAAAATTCCTCTTGAGCTGGGAGTGGAAGCTCTCAAAAAACACTGTTTCCTCTGAGCCAATTCCCCTACAAAAGGCCGGAGATAAACTTTAGCTTTACAATTTGCATCCAAATAAAGTACCTTGACTTCTCCAAACAGAAAATTTACATTACTACACTCTAACTGTTTAGTATTCTTCCTTCTCTCAAGCAGGTCAATCTACATTCTCCGGTTCTCCGCCCAGCCCCTAAGAGCAAACAGGTGGTTCTGCTAATCTCCCTTCCAAGGACATCCCAGCATGTGGCCTTTCAGTCTAAGATAAGATTTAGATTTACCAGGAGAGCTAGGGAAGTAGAAATTTCATATATATTTACAAAGATTAGTTCTTATTTTGATAGATATAGGCTTAGTCCCTTAACTGGCCTCTGGCTTTTCACCCTTGCTGTTACTGCAAGGTGTCCTTAGTTCCTCAGGCTACTGGGAATAACAGAGATGAAGAGAAAAGACCTTCAGCTCCTAGTTTAACCAAAATTAATGGTGTTAATACTGACATAATTCTTGTCTAGGCCTTGCTAAATCTGAGGTTGACAAGTCTCACATAGAGGCCTCGCAATAACTCAGAATTGCGATACTGATTCATAATCATATGAATACGGTATGGGTACCGCTTGGCGCAGGAGATCACTGCGGAGGGAAGGTCCAATTTGACCGTTTCTGAGTTCCCTGTGCGACACACCTGATTTGAAAGAGGTTGGTATCCGACTCCAGCTAAACACTAAAAATACTTACGGCTCTGCCTCCCCTCCCCAAAAGATACCAAGAGCCACAGATGTGAGTTGTTACGATACTCACGGGAGGAATCAGGTTAATGTCCACCCAAGTCAAGGTTAAGGCCCACTCATCTACGGATGAGAAAATCTTTTGATCACCTCTGTTAAGCATTGCCTATTTAAACTTAATTAACAGGGGGGAGAGAGATTGGAGACCTTGCTGTTGTAAGAGCAGGCCCTTCACTGCCTCCCACCCAAAAAATAAAAAAGCCAATTGGCCTTGTACTAGGAGCCAGCCAGTCTTAATCGCTTCTCACTGTTTCCCCTGCCTGTCACCCAAAATTGTGGATAATTATCAGTTCAGTGTTATTCTAAAATTGTTTAGCTAAACTCAGCCAGGGTTCCAACGCCCTACTTAAAAGGCAAACAGGTAGCTACCTATTCAGCACTAATTAGCATTATAAAGTCAGAGCCTACAGCCTTAGCCAGATACAGTTTACCATTAGAATAGTTAAGGAATCCCACGGAAATAGGTTTTTTCTTTAGCCCTAGGAACTCAGGCAGAACTATTGAACATAGATAATTTTTCTGCCACAGGCCACCCCTTTTTTATTTTTATTTTTGTTATCTAATGGGGGGAAATGTGGCCTCCCTTCCCCCAGCCTGGAACCTGCCTGCTCTAGGGTGGAGCTACCGGCTCATTCGTCCTGCCACGCCCACTGCTGGAACCTGACTCTGCTGCCTGGAGGCACACACGTGTTTGTCCTGCTACTGGACCCTGAGTTACTTGGCGGGAAATTGGGTTCCCTCCCCCTTCCTTTATAAACTGAGTGTTTGGAAATATTAAATTGAGCCTCGATCAGAATCTGTTTGTCCTGGCTTCATTCTTTTCTTCCGCCCTATCTAGTTACCTCTCTTTGCAGGGAACTGCCATTCTCAGTTGAACCGTTCGTGTTGTGGACCGCGGGCGGGCCGCAACAGTTGGCGCCAGAACTGGGACCTGAAGAATGGCAGAGAGATGCTAAGAGAAACGATTGCTGTGTGGAGCTCCACCTCATAGCCTTGCTTAATGAGGGCTCACCTGTCGCAGATTATATAATAATCCGAGGCAGGCCACTTCAGGATGATCACCTGCTAGTTATTAGCTTGTTGCATTATGGCTCCTGACAACTCTTCCCTTCGAATAATATAAATAAAGCGTATATATCTCCCTTTGAGCAGTCCTGAGAGCAGATCCTAAGCGCTTGAAGATGACTGGAAGAAGAAACAGAAGCAGAATAACCAATCCTATAATAATTCCCAAAGTTATAAGAAAATTCCATAAAGAATTATTTTTAACAAAATTTATGATTGAATTTGAAAAATAATCAGCCAATTCTGTTGCTTAAGAACTCTTCAGTCTGGAGTGGCTGATGGCACTGAACGTAACGTATCCATGTCAATAGCAAATTGGGAATTGCTCCGCACACCACGTAGATGTGCTTGTATCAGTTCCTAGGGCATTTCTGACCACAGTAGGACAGAGGGGTGACACAAATCCATTTAAAATTGGCATGACACGAGGTAGTTAAACATGTTTTAAATTTTTGAACCTCAGTTCCTATGTAAAGGATGGCTTCCTCTAAAGCATTGACTCTTGTCTATCAAACCTCTACCAATTCTATCCTGAGTGATAAGTGCTAAGAAAATATTCTTTGTCAAGGTTTTAACATGATTAGCAGTGTGTACCTGGGCTAAGGAGGCAGCAGAAGCTGCAACTGACCCTAAAGTAGCAATTAAGGTTGTAATGTCTAAGATTACTTCAACTATAAATCTCTTAGGTCATGAAAGAGAACTAACAGTATATACCAAGACAAACAAAGCAAAAGCATTATATCAAATCTGTGAGCAAGCAATTGGTGGCAAAGCATAAGGTAGCTAGTATATAATGAGAAAAAGCATTATGACTCATGGAAAAGTTATACAATTGGTCAAATTGCATTTTGGTAGGAAATGATACATATAGATTTATATTTATCAATTTTATATCCCCTGTATCCCCTGGGTATGGAATTAAAAGTCCAATCAGATGCAATCAGGGACCATATTTTCAGTATCTTCTTTTGTTGGGGTCTCTGGCGCCGATGGAGTCTGCAGATGATGTTGGCTCTGAAGTAGGGTTGAAGGAAAGTGGAGGTTTGGAAGCCTCTGTCCATGGAGAAGGACTGGTGCAATCAGCTGGTCTGGCATCTATAGGGTCCTGTAAATGTAGAAACAGGGTTTCTCCCAGAAAAAAATATCCAGTCTTTTTTATTATCCAGTTAGTAGGTCTTTATTTTGTTAGGGGCTAGAAAAGTTTTAAAAAATGGACTTTTTTTTTATAAAGTATTGTAAGGAGATGAATAATTATGATTTCATTTTTTAATTCAGATGTTTATATCTTTTAAAAGTCTGATGAGCTCACTCTACAATACCATGTCCCTGTGAATTATAGGGGATATCAGTGGAATATGAGAAACTTAGAGTCAAACACCAAATTTAAAAGGCTTTGTAAGTTTAAACAAAGGCATTAAGCCCTTGGTATTATAAACTAATGAAACAAATACTGTATCGTATCTTTGAAAGTTTTCCCAAAGTTAGGAAAAGACATAAATAGCAATGTGAATTAAGTGTACATACGTACAGGAATAAAGGCTAACTTTCCAAAATACGGGTATTTGTAACATTTGTCTGTTTTAAATCACAAGGACACAGGCTCATCAGTGGTTAATTCCCAAGCTTAGCTGACAGCTCTGCAGGAATGCAGGAGCAGTTTCTCTGAGCGCTATGGTGATCTGTCATGTAAGATCATGCTAAGTTACCTTTGTAGGAAAAGCAACAAGCTTTTGTTAAGAAACTAAATTAACCCTTACCTTCATTTATAGGACCAGAAAGCATAGAATGAACTTGAACATGTCCAATAGAGAAAAGGCAATTTTTAAATTGAAGTAAGACTTGTAATTCTGAAAGTTGGGGCTAAAATGGTACAACAGCTGTAAAACATTTACACAGTCTTTAAAAAGGGGCCTGTCCTTCACATTTAAAAGACAATGGTGCCGGGAGGTGGTGGCCCAAGCCTTTAATCCCAGCACTTGGGAGGCAGAGGCAGGTGGATTTCTGAGTTTGAGGCCAGCCTGGTCTACAAAGTGAGTTCCAGGACAGCCAGGACTACACAGAGAAACCCTGTCTCAAAAAAGACAATGGCTATTGTCATTAGCTCTGTTGGTTGTGCAAATGTTTCTTGTGTGAGGAAAATTTCTTTTAAGATCTTAAAAGTTACGATAACCTGTTGGAGGAGAAGCCGTGAGTGAATATTTTTGTGGAGGCACAGCCCTGTGCTGCCTGGAGTTGCTCCCTGCAGCTGTTGGACAGTCCTTCTTTGACAAATGGATTGGCCACCTGAAGCCGTTGAATTACCTCTCTTGTTTGAGGGCTCTGAGGTAGGTCCCTCACAGTTTCCCTGGTTTGATAAAATTTCTGTATTATTAAGGATTACAGTAGCACCAGATAAGGCAGTGCCATTTCTGTGAAGGTCAGTGTGGCTGGCGCTCCTTACACCAGTGGTACCCTTTTGGACGACAGTGACACCCAGTGGGATTTCTGCTTTGAGTGGGGCCAGGAGAATTAAAATATATGGCACCTCTTGCTTTACCAGGACGTTGTTTGCTGATAAGTCCAGGATTCTTACTTGAATAACTTTTGCGAGCCAAGCCTGATTTATTTAATGTTTCCTGCCCTTATTAGTAAGATTTTGGACAGTGCTCTGGCCTTGTGAGGTTGTTGTAATGGGTACACCTTGAAAATATGAACTAGCAACCTCAGCACATGCTTTAAATACATTTCCAGATTTTTTAAACTGTCTCTAGAAGAGATTGACAAGTGGATGTAGCACTCTCAAAGGCCAGTTGTTTTAAAACAATACCTTTTGCCTCAGAGCTAAGAACTATCCTCTCTACTGCCTCCATTGAGAGAGCAACGACCTTTGTCTGAGTATCAACCATACAGTTAACCTCATGGTAGGACCAGGGAGCATTGTATAAACTCGAACATGCCCTACAAAAAAAAGGACACTCTCTAGATTGAAATAACACCTGCAGTTTTGAAAGTAGAGCTAAGATTGTGGAGTGGCTAGATGGCAGTAGAGCTGTCTGGATATAAGGAAATAATCTGACAATATAGTGGGAGTCTGTACCTAAGTTAAAGGTCTTGTTTTTAAGTCTTTTAAAGGCAGTAATTACTGCTACGAATTCCACTGCTGTGCAGAAGTTTCCTGTGTAGGGAAAGATTCTTTGTCGTCATCAAAAGTCAAAGCAGCCCTGAAGCTGAGCCATCAGTAAACACCAGTGCTGCTGGGGGAGGCAAGGGAGTTGATTTAGTTCTGAGAAGAAAGATGACTCGATGTCCTTTCATGAAATACAACAAGGGGTGATTAGGCAAGTGATAAGAATAGGTCCCTGTATATCCTAATTGTGCAATTTGCCATTCCTCAGATTCATAAGACAAAATATTATGTTGGTCTGCAGTATAAGGAGTAACCATATCTCCCTTTACCTCTAGGTGACCAACTCTGAGTTGAATGGGCTGAGGAGAAACAAGTTCTGTCTGAATAACACGACCCAGGTATGAGAATGGGGGTCGAATCTGAACCTTTTCTGGAGCCCCTTGAAGTCCATATAAGTTTAACCGCTCAGCTAAAAATTGAAGTGTCTCTTGTAACTAAGCTCTATCTTTACGAGAAAGTAGAATATCATCCATATGACGAACAGGATAAATGTCAGAATAGATTTTACTGACCTGCAGGATAGCAATATCCACAAATTTCTGACAAGGAGTTGGACTATTTTTCATACCTTGGGGGAGGACGTTCCACTGATACCTCTGGTATGGCCTTTAGAGGTTGAGTGAAGGTAAACTAAAGGCAAAATTCTGACGGTCACAGGGACACAGCAGTATGGTAAAAAAGCAATCTTGAAGATCAATAACAATAGCATTATCATTTGGGGAATGGCAGAAGGAGACGGCAACCCAGGTTGAAGGGCTCCCATGCTTTCCATGGTGCCATTTATTTCTCTAGAGTCCTGTAAGTTGCCATTTGTCTGATTTCTTTCTTAATAACAAAAATTGGAGTGCTCCAAGGGCTAGTGGAAGACTCAATGGGGCCTTTTTGAAGTTGTTCTTCCACCAGGAGAGTAGCTGCTTCAACGTTTACGTTTGTTAAGGGTCACTTGTGTTTGTGATACTTTGTAACTTTCTCTTCAGAAGTCAGACTCCTCCTCTGAGGTTGGTTTTTCCTCTTCTGATTCACCACGACTCTCTCCTGAACTGCTTTTCTCAGACTTTTCTGTTGAGGAATAAACATTTTTCTTAGATCCTGAGTGAGACTGTAATAATGGAGTCTGCTCAGGAGGTGAATCTGATGCCGCTTGGGCACCTAAGGCCTTTCTGTCATCTGCTAATGTTTCCTTAAGTGTATTCCAAATAGTAAACGAACAGCAAACGCTGTAAGGGGCACACCTTTTCCTCCATTCTCTGTAAACCAGTTTTTAATATCTAACCCTAACTTCTCCCATGTATCCACACCTAAACTTCCCCTTTCTGGGACCCAGGGACTGACTGTGCAAACTGAAGAAATTCAGTCAGCTGGCTAGTTTTATCCTTAAAGACTTTTCTTTCTTTCTTTGTTTTTCTTTTTTCTTTTGTTTTTGTTTTTGTTATATACAGACAGGGTTTTCTCTGTATATAGTTCTGGCTGTCCTGGAACTCATTCTGTAGACCAGGCTGGCCTCAAACTCAGAAATCCACCTGCCTCTGCCTCCCGAGTGCTGGGATTAAGGGCGTGCGCCACCACTGTCCAGCTAAGACTCTTTTCTTAAGAGTATACTTATCAATATCTGTAAAGAACTCTCTGTCTGTAGATTCACTTTGTCCCATCTTGAGAAATACCCATGAAGTGCACACAACCCAGAACTGACCTAAGACGGGTGCTGATAGCTTCCAACAGAACAGCTAGGCACTGGTGGCACCTAGTATCAGCCTCTGCTGATGGCAGCAGGCAATAAAAGCCAGAGCTGATGGCTCCTGGCTTAACGTGGGCACTGATGGTACCCAACCAGGAACTGATGATCCCTACTATCTGCCTCTGCTGATGGCAGAAGACAATTTAACTGCACACTCCTTGTCCAATGGATTTTTAAGACCCAGTTAAGAGTCCTATCTGTGTCCACTTACCTTACTCAATGTCGCTGTTCCTGCACCAAATTAGAACGTTGGGAGCCTCCTGGCCCGGGCCAGGGGTAGCAGTGGAGTCACAGAGTAGGACTCTGGTGATGGCTTTAAAGTATGAGGGTCTCGGGGCTTTCTAGCTCTCTAATTATACTGAAATGCTGATGATAACTTCTAAAAAGTCCTAAAAACTTTCTTGCTCTTTCTGAGGGTAAAAGACTGCTGGCTTAGGCGATTAACACCTGTAGCCTATCAGGGGAGGATTAAGCAATACAGCCTTTGTTCTATCTCAGCAGGAATCTTTCCTAAAATGAGTCCCTCATAGCCTTGCTTAATGAGGGCTCACTGTCGCAGATTAAATAATAATCCGAGGCAGGCTACTTCAGGATGATCAACTGCTAGTTATTAGCTTGTCCCATTATGGCTCCTAACATGTGTCCGATTTTACCGCACCCAGATCAAACCCAGAGCTCAGTGCTGGCTAAGCAAGCACTCTACCAACTGAGCTACACCCATGCCTGGATCTTTTGTTTCATCCACCAAATCTGATTTTGAACTTGGTGGAAGACCCAGACAGAGGACGGAAAGGGATATTGGCGGGCTATGGCGCAGCTGAAATCATTTCCCTTGGTCTCTCCACCGCAGTTTGCTATTATTGCAGCCACACTTGAGACCCATGCCACTGGCCACACACTGAGTGACGGGACGACCCGGGTGGGCCCTGCTTGGGAGCTCCGGCCGCCGCAACCCGCAGACCTGCCCCTAGCGCCGCGCGGAATCACGGTCGTGGGCGGGGCGCCGGCGGTGGGCGGGGCGCTGGGGTGGGCGCGGCGTCCGGGTGGCGCTCGCCACTCGGGCGGTGGCGCGGGCGCCCAGGGCAGACACTAAGGTAATCCGGAGGCGCGGCCCTGGAATTAGACGGACAGCGGGGTTGAGGCTGAGGCTGGGGCAGTGTGCACGCGGGGCCGCCGTGCCCTGGACTCGTGTAGCGGCTGCGGGGCGCGCTGCCCTTCGCCATGTACACCTTCGTGGTGCGCGACGAGAATAGCAGCGTCTACGCCGAGGTCTCCCGGCTGCTGCTGGCCACCGGCTACTGGAAGAGGCTACGGCGAGACAACCCCAGGTTCAACCTGATGCTGGGGGAGAGGAACCGACTGCCCTTCGGGAGACTAGGTGAGCCCTTCCCTCGTGGCCGCTGCGCGCATGAATCGGAGAGCGAGCGCTTTTGTTTTTTAAGGTCATTAATCTTCCCTAGGCGCGAGCTCACCTTAACAGATCTAAAATGGGTCTAGCAAGACCTAAACCCGTAGCTGGATTCGGAACGGAGTCTGGGTGCGGTTGCCCTGTCTGCTGACAGTGACCTATACCCGCACTCGGGGTGTCGGCCTGGTTCCCCTGCTTCCCTGGGCCCGCATCAGTCATCTTGCAGCTTTCCGCCACTTAGGATTCAGCTCTGTGTGGTGTGGGCGTGGAGGGGGAGTTGTTGAAACCGCCGAGGCTTGGGTTACCCAGAGGCCCAGATGAACCGGCAGGGAATTTGGAGAAAACTCACTGACTTACCCAAAGCAGGAGCTTCCAGAGAAGCTGGAGCGTGGGGAGCTGTTCCATTTCAGACCTTTCCTTTAGCTGCACCAAAAGTTTACATTTGCAGCTGCATTTAGTGATGTTTTCTTACACGATCTTGGGTGACTTTTGCTCTCCTCATCCACATGGGCGAAGCTGGCTTGGTACCATTCTGTTCGCGTACTCTCATGTAGGAAGGGACAGCAACTCCCTTTTAAATGATCTTGAAGTTGCCCTGATGGGTTCAACTAGCATCCCACAGACTTGAACCTGGTCTCATGGTCCCTTCACTACATAGTCATCTGGGGAGGGCCTGCCTCTCTCTGGGTGTCTGGTTCTTTTCCAGAATTTCACTTGGGGGTGGAATCATTTGTATTTCAAGGACAGAAGGGGAGGGGGACATCTCTACCTTAGCAAACACCCCAGAAAGTAGTGCACCGTGTCCTGAAGAGGAGAGGTTTTTTTCAGACATAGGTGTGGTCAGTGGTGGATGAGGCTAAACTGAAAGCAATTTGTTTGGAACTAACTGGCTATTTGGCAAGCTTGCATAGGGCATTTGGGTGACATTATAGCCACAGCAAGCTATGATGGCTTATGGAATGAAGTTTGTTAAGGCTTAGTCTTACTGAATTAGTTCAGGGACAACTTTTCATTATTATACATGTTTATACTCTAGCATGGAGACTCCATGGAGTGGTGGTTGGAAGACTTAGAAGTCACAGACTAGAAAATGTGCTTAGAAACTGATGTCCTGTGGTAGCAGATTCCTCGGGAAGGGCTCAGCAAAGAAAGTCCCTCAAAACTAAGTTCCCTGAGAGAAGCACAGGAGCGGCTGACTAGGTCGTTTCTCCTAACTTTACTGCTTCCCTTCCTGGCACCTGACAATGCCTGGTGGTAAGAACTTAGGTAGAACACACCAAAAGGCTCTACCCAGCCTGGTGTGGGAGTGACTGGCCTTGTCAGTGTGCTGACAGATAGAAACCCTTTGGAATCCCAGTCCTGAGAAGGCAACATGAATTTAACAGATGACCAGCACATTTTATTTTTATGGAAAAGACAGATGTATCCTCTAAATAAAATGGTTCTAATCCCTTGCTGTTGGGAGGATTCTCTTTTTGACTAAAGTGGGCTGCATAAAACCCACGGAGAAAGCACGGAGAGTCATGTTCAGGGACTGAAAGGTCGGGGCCAACAGGGCAAGAAGGTACCAGGTCAACAGGGACTTGGGCCTGTCTTCCCAAGGGAGATTGTGCAAACCAGATGTCTGAAAGTTCTGATTTGTTTGTGTGCTATGGTTGGATTAATTATTGTTACCTTTGACACCCAACTCAAAGTCTGTTTTTAAAATCTTACTTTTTGTTGCAAAGCATTTTATTAGGGGTTAATTTTTTTAATAAAACATATTTTTGTTGTATCCTTTTATTTCTAATCATTTATCTGTATTTATTTCATTGTATCATTGTGGTGCTTGAACCCAAGGTGGGGATTAAACCCAAGGCCCCACATATGACAAGGATGCGTGCGCACAGTACTGCTAAGCTACACTCTGAGCCTCCAGTTGTGGTTTTAAAGGGGTTTCTGTAGTAAGAACTAATGAAATGTCTCCTTGTGGGATCGTGTGAAGAAGTGTTCAGAGCTTCTGATGGCCTTTCCACTACCTCCTTTCACTTCTTAGTGGCTTCTAGAAGCTCCTTAAAGTAGATGACCCATACTCTGTTGCCTTCTTTGATATGTGGAGAATGTGATGTTGGGATGGAGGTGTGGCTTTAGTCAAGTAGCCGTGCTCAACAGATTACAAGCTTATGTGTGTTAAGCCCAGAGGGGACTATGCTAAGGGCCAATGAGATATGAGATAGAAAAATACCCAATGCCCTTCTAATTAAAAAAAAAAGGGGGGGGGGGAGCCACATCACAGCTGACCTGCAGGCCAATATTAATGTTTCAGTATTGGGAGTAGATGCTGAGAGGAAAGGGAACCTTGGGACAGAGAAACAAAAGTATTCCATGCTTGACAAACAGCCTGAAATGAGAGACAGGGAAGCTGGGTATGACATGAGACACGGGGAAGCTATGACACATCTGTCCTGCACACTCTGCTACTGACATTGTTGCTCTGCACCTGCTGTTTCTCTTCTGAGTCTCTTCTTTCCTTGTAGGTCACGAGCCTGGGCTGGCACAGCTGGTGAATTACTACCGGGGGGCGGACAAACTGTGCCGCAAAGCTTCCTTAGTAAAGTAAGTCTTCCTGAAGTCCTCCATTTTTGGTGTTTGATATAAATGGTTTAGCTTCCACCCTGAAGCACTTAAGCCAAGATGAGGGATTATTGTAAGGAAAAAGAAAACCTTTCCTGCTTTAAAACCAACTGATAGCAGGGCTGTGGCCTCCTCTAAGTTGCTTTGATTTCAGTTTAAGGCATTGCTGTGTATCTCTTAAAGCCTGGCGTCTCCTAGGTGAGGCTCCCTAGAAGCAGAGGCTGGCTCTCAGGGAAGGAGTTCTAGTGTAAGTGATTTCTTGGAAGATTTTCAAGGCAAACCCATCTGTAGTCAAGGGGGGCAGGGTAAGGCAGGGCAAGGTAGGAGCCAAGCAAAGGAATGGTTTCAGTTTACCCCTGGTGTTCTGACATGGCTGACAGACACCTCAGAGTTGTCACATCTTGAAGCAGAGTGACTAAGCATCTGCTACAGTGTCAGTCAGGTGCAGTTCTACTTTTTCTTGGCTTTTGCTTGTCTAGAAACTTCCCCATCCTCTGTAATTAGGGAAAGGGCGGGCTGTGGGATAAGTTGCCAGGCATTTCTGGTCCCTGGAGAAGAATGTACAAGCCCTCCTCAGAAGACTCAAGCAGCTAGTGATCCCAGAGAAAATATTCAGACAGAGTGCCACATGGTCACTCCACCACCCCTCTCTGAGCCCATAGGGGTGTGGCTAGATAGTACAAGGATAGTACTATAGGGTTGAATTGAGCAGTAGTATACAGTGACTGAGATCCAGGGTCAACAGCTTGGGATGATTCTCAGCTCTTTGAAGAATCCTATTAACAGGCAAATCTTTTTATCCCTCTAAGCCTGAATACCTCCCTCGTAAAGCAATTATGAGGATTAAACCAGGTGATGTGCAAGAGTGGATGCAGCACAAGGGCCTGGGACCTCGTGGGTGTTTGTGCTTTAAGGTCTCTGGGTGTAATGGCAGTAACTACCTAGTCTCGTTGCTTTTATTACTGTCATTTTCAGATGGAAGCTCTCAGTCTTGTCCCTAAGATCAGGGCTATGGTAGGTCTCCTGGACGCTTTCTCTGTAATTCATAAGCATTCTGAGTAGTCAAATAGCCCTCAGCTAAAGGGGCACTAGAAGACGGGATTCCATGAAAAATGCTGCCTTTACTTGCTAATGTTCCTTTTGGACTTAAGAGGTTGGGTGCTTCTCATTGCATCTCTGTTTTTCTTTAGATGTGCTGGTTCTAGTATCCTTCCCATTTCTCTGGGATGGGTTTTCATGACTTAGCGTCAACTCCTAAAACAGAGTGAGGCTTCCTGTAGTCTTTGTATTTTTGTGTTTAGAATGTAAATGGCCAGTGCTAGGGAGATGGCTCAGTAGTTGAGAGCATACATACCGTTCTGCCATAGTACCTGTGTTGGGATCCCTCACCCATGTCACACAGCTCACAACCGCCTCTGTCTAGCTCCAGTGCATCTGCAGCCTCATCTGGCCACTGTGGGCACCTACATTCATTTGAATGTGAGCATGCCCACACAGACACAGAAAGACAAAAGTAGAATTCTGCTTCTATAAGTAGGAAGCAGAGGATGCTATAAAAATAATAGTGCTTTGCGTATTTGCATATTCAACAGCTATAATGAGTCAGAATGTGTGGCTGGAGTCATGACCAGTTCTATTACCTTGGACAGCACCACCCTGAATCACCATGTCCCATTTGGAAAACAGGGTTGGATAATACCCACTCTTTGATCCACAATCACGTAGGATATTATCTGTAATGGCATCTTGAAAATGGTGACATGACCTGTGCTGGGTGACTGTTGTGACCATTAGTAGCAACTTCCGTTGCTCTCTGAGTGTTCTACAAGGTACTGTAGCAGTTCCAGTAGATGCTGGCTCCATTCCCAGTGTGTATCTCTGCTGTGATTGTGTATGGGTTGAAGGGATGCTAGTTAGAACTGTGCTCTCCCTCATTTTGTGGGCTAGAAGTGACAGGAAGAAGAACAGGTTGTCAAAGGTCCAGCATAGACCCCCATGCAGGCACTAGTAAGCCCTCTCAGCATGCCTGACCATACTATTCTATTTGTACAGATTAGAAACTTCCTTGTTCAGTATCAACTGCCCTGGCCTTGGAGTGTATATTATTTGAAAGCTTTTATGTCCACATTAACTATTCCAAGTATATGTCACCTCATTATCTTAATATTGGATTTAAAGGGGTATTGAACTTACCCAAAAAGTAACTTTCAAATTTTTAGTTTGTTTAGCTAACATTCACAACATCATTGCAAGAATATTTTTCTGCATTTTGTTACATGATAGAAATATGTAAAATCATTATTAAATGTTATGAAGTTGGATTGAGTGTTATGAAGTTGGATAATACAAATTATCATACCTACATGGGTAGATCATAAAGGTTTTTTTCTTCCTTGAGCTGTAAACCTAGCTCATATGTCTATAATATGAATTTGTGTGAGATTTTTATGTAACAATGCCAATTAAAAATCAAAAAAAATATTGAAGGAAATAAGGGCTTGCTGGGTGAAGATAATGACTTGGCAAGTATCTCTACTTCAGGAGAATTAATTGGACTTAATACAGGAAAATGCTTTCGTCTCTCCCTCAGAGCCCATCAGCAGAGAACATTCGTTAAGTTCACTGTCTTCTGTTTGATTTTTTTTTTTTCCCAACGGTTTCCTGAGCCGGTGATGCATCATGACAGGACATTTGCAAGTGCATCCTGAGCCATTTGGGCAGCTGCAGCCATGATACTTTTTATAGAGTGGGCCTCCTAGAACTGAGAAAGCCAATGTTTCCAGTTTGTATCATCATGTTTCCAATAGGTATGGGATGCTGCAATAGAGTTTAAAAGGAAACATTAACATCCCAGCAAATCCACATTTTAACCCAGCCTTGAAGTTCTGTCTACTCTAACAGAAAGTAATTTTTACATATAGATGAAATTCTTCGACAGATACAAAATAGCAAAAGATGCCCACACCATGAGTTCAACACTGTTTAGGCTAGTGTTTCTCAACCTGTCTTGACCCCTTTGAGGGCCACATATCAGATATTTTGTATATCAGATATTTATATTACATTTTGTAACAGCAGCAAAATTATAGTTATGAAGTAGCATCAGGGGGCTGGCGAGATGGCTCAGCGGGTAAGAGCACTGACTGCTCTTCCAAAGGTTCTGAGTTCAAATCCCAGCAACCACATGGTGACTCACAGCCATCTGTAATGAGATCTGACACCCTCTTCTGGAGTGTCTGAAGACAGCTACAGTGTACTTGCATATAATAAATAAATAAATAAATAAATAAATAAATAAATAAATAAATGAAGTAGCAACAAAATTAATTTTAGGGCTGGGGTCACCACAACATGAGGAATTGTTCAGGCTGAACTTTGACGATGTTTTTCGGTATAAGCATACCCAAAGTATTAATTGAGCAGCATCTGTTTATATCATAACTTATCTAAGGCTAAAGAGAATTTTAATATTTTAAGATTTTTCAATTCATTTTTGATGTTAGAGTTTGTAGCCAATGGCTACTTGGAGCTTAACTATAGAACTTGAGAAATAATCTGTCTTAGTTAGGGTTACTAGTGTATTTTATAGAACCCAGGACCACCATCCCAGGCATGGCCCCACCCACAATAGACTGGGCCCTCCCACATCAGTCACTAATTAAGAAAATGCCCTGCAGCCAGATTTGACAATTGAGGCTCCTTCCTCTCAGATGATTCCAGCTTGTGACAAATTGACATAAAATTGGCCAGTACACTATCTTTTCAAGTTTTTGTTCTTAAAGTTATTCATTTCATCATCCATGTATGATGGGTTTTTGGGTTGTTTTGTTTGTTTGTTTGTTTGTTTGTTTGTTTGGGTTTTCTTTTGCTGTAAAAACTATTTTATAGTCAACTGAAGTTACAAATTTAGGTCTTGTTAAAAAGTTGTTGGCAGGCCAAGGAATGTGTAGCTCAGTTATTGAGAGCTTTCCTGGATGTGGGAGTCCCTGGGTTCTGTCCTCAGCACTGCAAGGGGAAAAATTGTTTAAGAATGTTTTTGTTCAAGGGTTGGAGAGATGGCTCAGTGGTGAAGAGCACACACTCTCCATCCAGTGGTTGGAAATGTGGTTGCCAGCACCCACAAGGGTGGCTCACCATCATCTCTAAGCGTCAGCTCCAGAGGATCCAAGGGCTAGTGGAGACTCAATGGGGCCTTTTAGAAGTTGTTCTTCCACCAGGAGAGTAGCTGCTTCAACGTTTACGTTTGTTAAGGGTCACTTGTGTTTGTGATACTTTGTAACTTTCTCTTCAGAAGTCAGACTCCTCCTCTGAGGTTGGTTTTTCCTCTTCTGATTCACCACGACTCTCTCCTGAACTGCTTTTCTCAGACTTTTTCTCAGTAGTTTTTGCAGAACTACTTTCCTGCATCTGCACTAGGCTGTATATGTGTGTGCACGCACGCACACATGCACACACACACACATGTGTGCATGCATGCATATACACAAACACACACGCACACACACAAATACTGTAAAAAATATTTCTTAAAAGAATGTTTTGGTTAGGTATTTACGATCTCAACCACGAATATCTTTTATTTTTTTCTTGACTGTGGAGGGAAAACTGCTCATTTGCTTCTTCTTTGCTGAAAATGTTGCCTCCCAAACAGACTGCTCTTTCGTTTTACTGTGCCATGGGCAGAGCAGTTGACAATGACCGGGGATTTGTGTGACTGTGGGCCACATCTTTCCCATTATTCATTTACTTATTCATGTCTCTCTTTACTCTCCTGGGAAGTTTCTTAGCTTCTGTGCCCCTCTTTCAATTTCTTAACAGTACACCTTTGTTTTATATTTGTAAATTGCCAAAATGTATTAGTATTAGTATTATTTTATGTGACTGTTTGGCATGCATGTATATGTATACCACATGCATATAGTGCCCAAGGAGGCCAAAAGAGAATGTCAGATCCCCTGGAACTGGATTCCAGATGCTTGCGAGCCACCGTGTGGGTGCTGAGAACTGAACCCAGGTCCTCTGTGACATTGGTCTACAAGCCAGTGCTCTTAACGCTGAGCCATCTCTCCAGCACCAGTATTTATTTATTTATTTAAATTTTATTTTATTAGTTTGGTTTTTTCGAGGCAGGGTGTCCTCGAACTCAGAAATCCGCCTGCCTCTGCCTCCCGAGTACTGGGATTAAAGGCATGCGCCACCACGCCCAGCCTCAATATTTATTTTTTAAACTAGAAAAATATTCCATTTGAGATGCCACTCGCGATGTATATAACTAGCTCTGCTCACTGTATAATAAATGCATAACTTTTCATCCATGCACAGAAACAAAAAGCACTGCTTGAACTGAATTAATTAATCTATCGTTCCTGGATAGAACAGCAATGCTTTTGTGTGTACTTCTAGATACAACTCTGGGGTGTGACCTGAATGTAGCAATACAATAATAATAAAGAGAATGCCATCCTGCTAAACCAATAAGGTTGTACTTACTGTAAAAACGTTATTACAGTGTATTGGTTTTCTGGTTAAATTTAGATATAGTTTGTAGTTTACTTCCTGAGTCTTACTGACCACTCTTCGAATGCTCAGTGGTTGCACGTGACCCATGGTGACCATAAGGGACAGTGGTGCAGAGCTGAACATGTGGGGAGCCAAAAGATTGTTGATTTGAATTTCTTAGTCTCTTTGGGGTGAAGAAACTTTTAAATCCTGTTTGTTGTTAAAATGGTTTTATTTAAATGTGTGTGTGTGTGTGTGTGTGTGTGTGTGTGTGTGTGTGTAAAATAGTTTTGTTTAAATGTGGTGTGTGTGTGAGAGAGAGAGACAGAGTCAGAGAGACAGAGAGAGTGAGAATACAAACATGTTTGTGTGTGTATTGAGTGTATTGAGGCCAGAGAACAACCCTAACCCTAACTAACCTCAGGTGTCACTATTCACCTTTTTTTTTTTAATATTTTTGTTGGGTATGGTGGCACATGCCTTTAATCCCAGCACTCTTCTGTGGTGTATGTCATTCTGGGAGTAGAAGGCATTTCCTTAGGTCCACTCTTGTCCTGTGTCCCGTTGGAAGGATTCCTTCTTTATCCTGTCAGGAAAACAGCCTGAGCGAAAAATCAAGAAAGAAAGTACTTGAAATAAATAAACCACTTAGTGTTCGGATGACTTAGATTGAGAAGTTAAGTAGACTAGGACGTTTCCCCTAGAGTTTTCTCCAACTGGACCAAGATAGTATTTTTGCTTGTTATTCAAATATTTTCCTCTCTTCTCACTTTTTTTTTTCTTGTAGAACAGGCTAGCCTTGTACTCTAGAGATCCACCTGCCTCTGCCTCCCAGTGCTGGGACCAAAGGTGTGCTCCCGTTTTTATTTGGATCTAGCTAGTATAACATTGGTTGGAAGGTAGTCAGTGTAGGGCTACATTGAGTTTTTAAATGGATACATTTTAAAAAGAGTTAAATTCTTAGTCTTGTGGATTTTATTGTTGCTTTGTTATTTCTTTGCTTGTTTGTTTTGAGCCAGGGTCTCTCATAGTTCATGCAGGTCTCCAGACCTTGAACTTCTGATCTTTCTTCTTCTGTCCCCTCTAATAGTAAGATTACAGGCATGTACCACCAAGTCTGGTGTATGTGGTGGTGAGGGTTAAACCTAGGACCCTACACTCCCAGCCTGCCCTGAGCCTTTGAATTAACCAGGATGTGGCTTTGGAATCACACCAGAGTGTGATGCATTAGAGGCCTGGCCTTGGAGGCTCAGAGTGAATACAAAAGAAAACTGACTGGGTCTTAGCTTCTGGAAAAGCTTTGGAGGGAAGCATCGGCCTTTCTGAGCAAGGTGACAGCTTACGGAGAACAGACACTGACACTCTGTCATCTGCCAGGCTAGTCAAGACCAGTCCGGAACTGTCTGAGTCCTGCTCGTGGTTCCCCGAGTCATATGTGATTTATCCAACTAACCTCAAGACGCCAGTCGCTCCAGCGCAGAATGGCATCCAACTTCCGGTCAGTAACTCCAGGACAGATGAGAGAGAATTCTTCTTGGCTTCTTATAACAGAAAGAAAGAGGACGGGGAGGGCAACGTTTGGATTGCAAAGTCATCAGCTGGTGCCAAAGGTAAGCTGCCATTGCTGCATTCTGTGTCACGTGCAGAATCTTCCTGCTGTTTGGTGGCACATTAGGTTTCAATGCTATTTCATTTCTTTGTTTTGAGGGTGGGGTGTGTAGATGCACACATAGAGGTCAGGTGTTGTTCTCTCCCTCTCCATGTGAGTCCCGGGGATTGAACTGAGATCATTAGGCTTGGCAGCTAGCGCCGTTACCCACTGAGCCGTCTCACCAGTCCCTACTGATGTATGTAGATGAATGACTGCGTACAGTCATCATAATCAGAAGACCATGTCCAGTTTTTATTCTGAAAAAAAAAAAAAATTTTTTTTTTTTTTTTGAGAGACTGGCTAATGCTGACCTGAAACTCCTGGCCTGCTGTTTCCATCTGCCCGAGTGCTCGGATTGTAAGCATGCACTCCCATGCTTGGTTTTTATTGGGTTCTGGGAATGAGATTCCAGGCTTTCTGTATGCAAGGCTAATATTCTACCTACTGAACTTTAGTCCTGACTTTTAGAGGCCTTATGTCGCCTCCTAATGTTTATACCTGAGTCTTCACTTTGAGCTCTGGGGTCTGTGGGATGCTCACTGTCTCTAAAAGGCATTACAAATGCCAAGTGTCGGACACAGAGTTCTCCATATCCTTTCCAGCTTGTCCACTCAGCCTGTGCCTCCTTCACATTTCCTACTTAATGCATGATCCCACTATTCAGCCAGTCTATGAAGCCTCTGATCTTGGATTCCTCCTCTTGTTTATAATCTATACCAAGTACATTAATGTCTTGCCAGGGCTGTCTCCAAATCTGTGCAGAGTAAGGTTAGTATAGTATATTTCTAACACTCCCATTCTGGGTGAAATCCACCAGGCTCTCTCTAGCCAGTGACTGCAATGTGACCCTCTGCCAGCTCTCATCTTGCCAGACAGAGTGATGATTTAAAAACACAAATCTGATTATGTTACTTCCTGATCCGTTTAGGATGGCTCTGGAGTCCTGATGGGAGTCCGCCCCACTGGCCACTTCCCAGTATCTCTGAAGCCATCTCCCATTCTTGGCCTTGCTCACTTTGCCGTAGACACAAAGACTGCCTTGGGTCCCTCAAAATAGATAAGTTTGCCTCTATACCTGGGATGTGTCCCCATCAGCTCAGATATTGCCTTGTCAGAGAAGGCTCTTCTGGTCTAAAATGGCCCCATGCCCGTTCCTTTCTGTATCTTCAACCTACATTGTTAGTGTCTTCCCAGGACTGTGTCACAAATCCTGGCCATTCCCACTACACATTAGAGCCCCACATAAACACAGACTCTGCCTCCTTTGCTTCTGTAGCTTCCACACATGCACTCAATACCTGTGTGGAATGGATGCCCAGAAAGGAATAAGGCTCACAATACCATCTTAGACTTAGGCTCAGGAGAAGGCTTCTAATATAATAACCACAGGTCTTTCCCGTAACTACTGTCATGCGCTCTTTTTTAAACCATTGCATCTTGAATTTATTTTTTTTTTATGGTTTAGAAGATTATCTGGCCATTGTTACTCATTTCTGCCCCTGGTTGACTGGACCTCAACTTCTTTTCCACCAATCAGAAAGGCATTGTTAGGATTCTCCCAGAAATGGGTAAAGTGAACTCTTGCCAGAAGCCAGGGGCCTCATCTGCTTCTGCTTCTTTCTTGTAACTCTGTCTAAGTGCTATCTTTCAGTTTGGTTCTGGTCATAAACTTGGGATTCTAGATTATGGCCCAAGAGTCAGGGGGTTGCTAGGAGGACATCATTGGTTCCTGGGCCCCACTGAGGCAGGACAGAGGGGCACCATGCAGCAGGAAGTGGTGAACATTTTGAAGAATTTTGTTTTAAGGCTTGAGGAGTGAGTGGTGTATATTAGCATTTAGCAGGGTCGGGACTAAACAGTGAAGTTCATAGAACGAACACATGGCTGTTATGCTTGTTAAACAAGTATTACTTATAGCTACTATATATGTGGTACAGTTATCCCAAAGTTCAAAATATATCCAGCATCTAGCTCCTGTTCGTCACCATCATGATCCACTTCTGTACTGGGCCCCACTTCCCTTCTCATCTGGAGCCCCATTCCCTGACCTCTCTCTGGGACCATTGTCCCCAGTCTATATACAATGCAGCAGATAGAGAACCTGTGAAAATAAACCCAGATTATATCACATCTGCACCCTATATGGTCTCAGCATGTAGCAACTGGCACCTCTCAGTACTGAATGAATGAATGAATGAATGAATAAGTGTTTGGAGACTCGGGATTAGAAGAGACAGATACAATCTTGTATCCCCATAGACCCACAACCTAGTCAGGAAAATAGTGCAAAATAACACGGGGGGAGAGAGACAAATAGATGTATTTTTGTAACTAATCTTTTAAATGTGTACAGGTTTTGCTTATATTGTATGCCTGAGCACATATGCATGCAGTGCCCGAGGAGGCCAAAAGGTGGCGTCAAATCCCCCGAAAGGGAAGTTACCGAAGGTTGTGAGCTGCCGCGTGGGTGCCTGGAATGGAAACTCGGTCCTTGAGAGAGCAGCCAGTGCTCTAAACCACGGAGCCATCTCTTCAACCCTTATTTTTATAGCTTTTTTAACTTACTGTTGTATATTAAATATAACAGCAAAGGAAAAATGGAAGAGTTTGGTCTTATCTCATCACGTGATTGCTTTTAGCTTTGACTGCCTTTCTTCATACACAGGCAGGGCCTGGCTCATTCTCCATGGTCCATTGCTCTTTCATATGAAGAAAGCAAAATTAAAGCACAACTCCACTTGCACTTCACCCCAGTCAGAGCGAGGTGCGGAGGTAGAGTGCGTGTAGGCTCAGGAGGCCGGAAGTGCTAGGAGAGATAGGAACGGGGTCAGAGAGCCCCTGCAGAGTGAAGACAGGCTGTGTCCATGGGCCATAGAACTCAGTGGCAGAAGGATGCCAGTTCACCTAAAGTGGACTGCAGATTTACTGTGTTCCCAGTTAAGAGAGCAGCAGGATTTTCCTATAGATGTAAAGTTTCCAAAATCCATATGAAAAAGCACAGGCCATAGCGAATGTTCAATGATCTTAAAAAAAAAAAAAAAAAAAAAAGATAAAGTAGAATCACTTACTCTACTCACTAAGTGACATTAAGGCATACTGCATCACTGTAGTGACCAGGATACTGCCATATGTCAGATGGACAGAAGTCCAAATGTATTTGTCCACTGATTTTTTTTTGACAGGCAAAGGCATTTGTCTTCATTTCCTTTCCTACTGCTATGATGAAATGCCCTGGCCATACAATGTACAGAAGGAAGGGTTAAATTTAGCTCACAATTCAAGGCACAGTTCCATTACAGCCAGGAAGTCAGGACAGCAGGAACTTGGAGCAATTGGTCTTGTTGCCTCTGCAGTCTGAAGAAGAGAGCAGGGTGTGCATGCTGCTCCGTCCCCTGTCGTCTATACACTCCAGAATCCCCTGCCCAGGATATGGTCCCACCCACAATTAAGTTGGGTCTTCTCCCTTCAGATAATGTATCAAGAAAATCCCTCTGCACAGGGTGCCCAGAGGCCCGGTTTCCCAGGTGATTCTAGAGTTCATCAAATTGACAGCACTAGCAACCGTCAATAAAAGAAAGGCATGGCTGGGCAGCTCATTGAGTAAAAAACTTGCTGGGCAAGCATGAAGATCAGAGGTCAGATCCCCAGAACCCATGTAAAAGCCAGGTGGGCATGGCAGCTCTCTTGTCATCTTGGTGCCTGGTAGCAAGGGCTCCCTGGAGCTAGCTAGCTAGTCAGGCTCACTGAAAGGGCAAGTTCTTGTTTCATCCAGAGATCCCATGTAAAGTATATAAGGCCGAGAAGAGCAGTTTGAGAGAGACATCCAGCATCAACCCCAAGCCCCTGCATACATGCACACGCATAGTACATGTGTACTGACATGTACACATGCAAAAATAAAAGACTAAACACTTCAACAAGTGCTGCTACACACAGTGCATAGTCACAGAAAAGACATGAACCCATCCTCGGTCATACATCAAGCCAAACCTACTTTGTGGTTCCTGTAAACGGTAAAAGTAAAATTGGGCGAGAAACTGGCAAAGAAACTTTAAACATGATACCAGTATGTGTTAATCCAGACAATCAAAGACTGAGAAATTAAACCTCACCAAAATAAAGCTTGCTCTATGAAGCCTCCTTTGAAAACTTGGTGCGCCACAAAGACACAAGTGGCCTGTGCCGTGTGGTGCAGTTCATAGGAGTGTGAGGAAGATGCAGTCTGGAGCGACAGACTGCGGGTTAGCAGTTGTGAGGAGCTGGGGTGAGGAAGGAGAGATGGCTACAGAATTTTGAGGAGGGATGATGAACTGTTCTAAAAATAGATTCTAATGACAGTTGAGGAACTCGTGAGTATACTGAGAAACATCGTACTGTATGCTTTACACGGTTGGATTTTCTAGTATGTTGTATCTCAATTAAATTGTTTGGGGCCATGTCGCTTGTCACAGTTGATGGGCAGTTTCCGTGCCTTCAGGCTTCTCCAGTGTGCCGCAGGGCATGCTGCTTTTTGGCCGTGCCATCACTCTGATGCTCTGGTGTCCTTGCCTTCCTGGAATTTCCATAGGGCATCATCTTAGAAGAGACTTTGGTGATCACAGGCCATAATCCTTACTATAACTGGTACCTAGTGACAGTGACATCTTAACCTACTCAGAAACTGTATCTATAAAACTGAAATTTTGGGCCAGAGATATGGTCCAGCTATGAAGGTGCTTGCCACCAAACCTGACAAACTGAGTTCAATTCCTCAGGACCACATGGTCGAAGGAGAAAATCAACTTCTTTGGCCTCCACACAAGCAGTATGGCATATACATATACTCACAAAAGTAAATAATTCTAATAAGTTTGTTTAAAAACCTGGAACTTGATAAGTTATCATTGAGGGCACTCTATGGAGAAGTTAATGGGATGGAGAGGGTGAGAGACTGCAGGAGGGAAGCGAGGGTGGGCAGATGGTTGGTCAGAGGAACAGACCAGTGAAGCCCTCCTGTGCATTTTTCTGTCTCCTTGGGCTTTGGTCAGGAGCTGTCCTCTTGGAATGAGCTGGACTAGTGTCTTGCTGCTTCTGTTTGCAGGTGAGGGCATCCTCATCTCCTCTGAGGCGTCGGAGCTCCTGGATTTCATCGACGGCCAGGGCCAAGTGCACGTGATCCAGAAATACCTCGAGCGCCCTCTGCTCCTCGAGCCCGGCCACCGCAAGTTTGACATTCGGTAATGATCAGCATCCACAGCCTTCCTTGCTGTCATCTTTTCAGAGTGGTAGGGCTACTTAGATTATGGTGCTGGCCAAGATAACAAAAGGCAAACGTGGCAAGTGGAGGTATCATGTGTTAACCGCAAACACATCCATAGCCTTCAAAATTGTCTATTTTTACAAGAAACTCGAGTCTCTCGTTATTTATGGGGAAATGTTTCATTTGCCTCGTTATGCGGCTAAGCCATTATTTTGGCTAACCTATGATTTGCCTCATATAACTTTAAAACCTTCTCCTTTTCTATACCGTACCATCCCTACAAATGGTCAAGGTGTGTGCCAGGTGGTTGCACACACATTTAATCCTGGCACAGGAGGTAGAGGCAGGCAGATATCTTCAAAGGAAGTCTCTAACCCAGCCAGGATGGATGGATGGATGGATGGATGGATGGATGGATGGATGGATGGACTGTCTCAAAGGACTCTATCTCAAAGATGGCTGGATGGATAGATGGATGGATCGATGGATAGATTAGATGGATGGATTAGATGGATGGATAGATAGATAATAAATCAAGGTGTTAAGGTTATGTATAAAATCCTGGTATCTGAATAAGACTGTGTGTTGGCTTACAGAAGCTGGGTCCTGGTTGACCATCAGTATAACATCTACCTCTATAGAGAGGGTGTGCTTCGAACTGCTTCAGAACCATATCATGTTGATAATTTCCAAGATAAGACCTGCCATCTGACCAATCACTGCATTCAGAAAGAGTACTCAAAGAACTATGGGAAATACGAAGAAGGGAATGAAATGTTCTTCGAAGAGTTCAATCAGTACCTAACAAGCGCTCTGAACATTACATTAGAAAGTAGCATTTTGCTGCAAATCAAACACATAATAAGGTAAGTTCGTTGTACCCTTCGGGTTTATGTTTCTTCTTGAAGGAACTTGGGGTGTTTACACCTTTTGGGGAATTGTCCTCCTTAAGCTGTCTGATTTATGGGCAGAGAACGTTTGTAATTTTCCTGTATTTTCACTTTACAGTCTGTAGAATATACCTGTGAGAATATCACTTCATTTCTTCTAGGTTTCGGTAATTCACATCTTCTCTCTAGTTTACTTGGATAGATTAAATCTTTTTTAAAAGATCAATTTTGACTCTTATCAACCATCTTCTCTGTTTCTCATCATTTTTGTTATCTCCTCCTGTCCTTTGAGAAATTTCATTTGTCTTTCTTCTACTAGTTATTTAAGGTGAAAAGTTGGATAATCAATTTGAGGCTAATACAAAATTATAAACTTACTTAAAAGTAAAGAAGAAAGACAGACAGACAAACACAACAACAAACCATGCAATGTCTCAACTTTTCTCTGCTTTCCACAGATTATATGGGGCTATATTTATATTTTTATCATATCAAAATCTTTTTATTTTCCTTGATGCTTACATCCTGCCAGTGTGATCTAAAATATTTTGCTTATTGCCCACATGTTGGTAGATTTTTTCTTTTTTCTTTTTTCTTTGTTTTTTTGAGACAGGGTTTCTCTGTGTAGCCTTGGCTGTCCTCGCACTCAGAAATCTGCCTGCCTCTACCTCCCAAGTGCTGGGATTAAAGGCATGCACCACCATGCCCGGCCGGTAGATTTTTCTTAATTCCACTATGGCTATCAGGGCATTGTTTGGTTTCACTTTTATGTTGATATCCATTTATTTTTTCAGGTGTGGGTATGTGTGCTCATACGTGTATGTGTAAGTTCCTGTGCATGTGTGTGAGTTCACATGTGTGCTTGAATGGGTGGAGCCCAGCCTGCACCTTATATACTGAGGTCTCCCACTTGAACCCAGAGCATACTGATTCAACTGCTCTAGCAAGGCAGCTAGCTCTAGGGACCCTGTGGGCGTATCTTATATTTAATAGTAATCATGTATTTGTGTTTACCTGCTCCTGACTCAAAGTTCGCTTCTATTGTCTTTTTTCCTTTTGATTCGTTTCTTAGTACACCTAGGAGTAGCACTTTACTGCCAGTACTCTTTATTGTAGGTTACGAAATCTCGTAATTTTTAAAAATGAAGTATACTGCACTGACGTATGGCTCAGTGAATTCTGAGTTCTGCTCATAGGCACCTAACCATGAAACAAATTATGATGTAAGGTATTTAGGCAAACTTCCTTTTTTTTTTTTTTTTTTTTTTTTGCATTGGCAGCACAATTCCAGCTTGTTCTGAGTTAAGGGAAACAAAGTCTAAGGAACCTCTGAGACTGCTGAGGGTGACAGTGGGAAGCTGTGCCTACTGCCTGTGCCAGCCCAAAGTACTGACAGCCCCATTGGATTTTTTTTTTTTTTTTTTTTTTTTTTTTTAAGATTTATTGGGCTGGAGAGGTGGCTCAGAGGTTAGGAGCACTGCTCTACCAGAGGTCCTGAGTTCAATTCCCAGCAACCACATGGGGTGACTCACAACCATCTGTAATGGGATCTGATACCTTCTTCTGGCCTACAGTCAGATAATGCAGGCAGAACACTATATACATAATAAATAAATAAATCTTAAAAGCAAACAAAACAAAACAGAAGAGCAGTCAGTGCTCTCAACCCTGAGCCATCTCTCCAGCTCAGGCAAACTCCTTTTAACCCAGTATCTGGTGAGCTAAATCAGTAGGGGTTGAGGGCTCCAGCTAGCCTGGGCTATAAGATGAGACCATGCCCCCAAAATAAGTAAGTACATTTATATAATGAGACCCTGCCCCCAAATAAGTAAGTAAAATACATATATATATTTTAAGACCCTGTCCCCAAAATAAGTAAATAAATAAATTTATATAATGAAACCCTGCCTCCAAAATAAGTAAATAGAAAGAAGGAAGGAAGGAAGGAAAGAAGGAAGGAAGGAAGGAAGGAAGGAAGGAAGGAAGGAAGGAAGGAAGGAAAGAAAGAAAGAAAGAAAGAAAGAAAGAAAGAAAGAAAGAAAGAAAGAAAGAAAGAAAATCCAGCATCCCCAGAGAGTCCTTTTAGCTCCCTTAAAATATGATTCCTTGACAAAGGTAGCCTTTTCGTCCCATGTTTATGTCTATAGAGTCATGGGTGCTCATTTTAAATGAAATTACTTATGGCTCCTGTTTTAAGTTCAGCTCTTATTGACACCATATTGCTATATTTATCTGCAAAGCACTAGTTTCTTTCTTTATTGCTATGTGTTATTCCATTATGTGACTATTACAAACTGTGTGCCTTCAGCAGTTGACAGACATCTGGGTTTTATGCCTTGTATTTTATTTTTGCTCAGCCGGGCGTGGTGGTGCACGCCTTTAATCCCAGCACTCGGGAGGCAGAGGCAGGTGGATTTCTGAGTTTGAGGCCAGCCTGGTCTACAAAGTGAGTTCCAGGACAGCCAGGGCTATACAGAGAAACCCTGTCTCAAAAAAACAAATTAAAACAAACAAACAAACAAACAAACAACCCAACCTAATTTTGCTCATCTTTCATTTTGTTTTCCTTCTTGTTTCTTACGTTTCAGACCTATACTTTAGTTATAGATTTAGTTATAGGTCTGGTAGTTATAGGATGGTTAGAATTCCTACATGAGAAAATAAAATATGCAGAAGGAATCCCCACTCTAGGAGCCTTTTATTGGGCCCCTTTGCGCCCCCTGCTGGCTGTTACCTGCAGTGCAGGGGTGCTCTCCTGAATGATGCTCATAACCATCAGGTTCTCTTTTTCCCCAGCCAACCTCCTGCTGGCTCCCATTGTAGTCAAAAAAAGGTGCACTGCCTGCAGCTTCAGTCAATGAAAGCCCTTACTATAGGTTACTCATCCTGACCTCCTAGCAGATAAAAGGTGTGGTGTGTGGGTCAGATTGCACCGCTTGCCTTTTTAGCCTTTCCTGTTGTTTCCCCTTTCACTAAACTTCTGACTTTTAAAAATTATGTTTTAGGGAACTGGAGAGATGGCTCAGTGGTTAAGAGCACTGACTGTTCTTCCAGAGGTCCTGAGTTCAATTCCCAGCAACCACATGGTGGCTTACAACCATCTGTAATGCCCTCTTCTGGTATGTCGGAAGATAGCTACAGGGTATTCATATACATAAAATAAATAATTCATTTTAGAAAATTACATAGTTTAAATATAGTTTAATCAAAACACTTTTAAATGAGCAAGGTGTGGTGGTGTGTTTATCAATCTTGAGGCACCAGAAGCGAGGAGAGTGGAGCAGACATGTGGGCAGACTTATATCTCATGCTACAGTCAGCTCTGTTCAGCATGTCAGACAATTTATACTGTGAAGGTTGAGAAGAGTCACCTGAATAGAGTGTATGAAAGACCCACTGTTTTATGATTAGCATACCTTGAAGCATTGAGTCACAGAGGTCACATTCCCAAGCCTGGGCCTAAAGGCCTAGAACTTTGCTTTTACGTTATACTTTTTCATGTACAGTCACAAGGACAAGTCGCATGAGGGGAAAACATGCTTTTCCATAGAGGCATATAAACAAATAACAATAGCCAGATGTAATGTATAATCTAAGGTAAACTCACTCCTACCCGCTACACCTGGGAGAAGCAGGAAACCATAGTCCAAGAATACTCCTGGGTTTTGAGTAAATTGAGACTCTTGTCTTCTTGGTGTTTTCTCCCAAGCCCTCAGAATTCTCGATGAGTCCCTTCTTGGATATCTTTAATCCCAGCATTTGGAAGGAAGAGGCAGGTGGATCTCTAAGTTTGAAGCCAGCCTTGTCTACATAGAGAGTTCCAGGCAACCAGAGATACATGATGAGATTCTATATCCAAAACAAGGACAAAGAACAAAAACAAAAAATTTCATAGAGAAAATGCTTTAAAATGATTAAATGCCAGTCTACTCTTCACATATCAAAATACATGAATGTAGTCTAGGGTGATGGCTTGGTTGATAAAGTCATTGCCGTGCAAGCATGAGGACCCAGTTCATCCCCAGCACGCATGTCTAGTAGAGCCTCGTGTGTGGCTTGGAACCCAAGCACTGGGGATGCAGAGACAAGCAGATATCTGGGGCTCACTGGCCATTGGTAATTCTCACAAACAGCAGCGGCAACAGCTAGCGACATCTGCGCTGATAGAGATTCATAGTGACTTGGTACTGAACTGCCTGTAGTGGCCTTAGCTAGCAGCTTTGACCTGGAACAGGGGCAATTGCATGCATGCCTAACAGTTCGTTTGATGAGTAGCCTTCTCTTGAATAATCTGTTGGTAAATTCATCAATTTAAAAAGACTATTAAGTTGAAGCCAATTCCTATGCACACTTGGTATAGGATCTTCCGGTCAGCATAGCCTTATGTGTTCCTTCCTCCTTCCTCCTCCCAGGAGCTGCCTCATGAGTGTGGAGCCCGCCATCAGCACCAAACACCTCCCTTACCAGAGCTTCCAGCTCCTTGGCTTTGACTTCATGGTGGACGAGGAGCTGAAGGTCTGGCTCATTGAAGTCAACGGTGCCCCAGCATGTGCCCAGTAAGCTCAAACCCTTTGCCTGTGTTGACAACCAGAAGCTGGGTGTGCACCTTGGGTAGTCTGACAGGTTCAAGCATGGACCTTTGGTTGCTGTCAGGAAAATGTTGTCATAGTGAGGGGAGTCCTTTAGTAGACATGATCAACATGCCAGCCCTGCCTGGTGGGAGGGGCTTAGCTGAGCCATTTCCCTGTGGTTCTATGCTACCAGGGTTTCAAATAAAACTAAGCTGGGTATAGTAGGTTAGACCTGTAATCTCAGCACTAGAGAGGCTTAGGCAGGTTAGACCTGTAATCTTAGTACTAGAGAGGCTGAGGCAGGAGGATCACTGTAGGTTCAAGGCTATCCTAGATTATACAGTAAGCCTGTGCCCAGGATGTCTGAATGAGTCCTGCCCCCAAATAACAATAAAAATAACACCAACACCACCCTAAACTGTTAGAGAAGCCCTGGCACTGTCATGTTCATGTGACAAATTGAGTAAGCTGGCCTGTGAGTAAGAGAGACTGTGACGTTCAAGGGCAGGTGGACGCACAGTAGAGTCTGAGCTAGGGTGTAAGGCAACAGGTCTCAGTCTCCCCAAAGGCAGTGGGGGGACTGTTCAGGGAGACACAGGGACCTGGCTCTGTGCTGCGTTGTTTCCTCCTGCCCCTTCTATTAAAGGCCCCTGGCTCCAGAGCACTGCTCAGTCCTCCATCCTGATGTCTTCCTACCCTCTTCATGCTCCATGCCTCCTCCCCTGCATAGCTGTGGGGCTCACACACACACAGACACACACGCTCATGCACACGCACACACCCTGCTCCCTTCATGAACCAGTCCTTGGACTACAGCATTTCCAGGGCTGTCCTGTCTTCTTCCAGGAAGTATCCTTAGAAATGATGACTCCACCTTTTGTCCCGACAGCTCCTTTATGTCCTCATTTCCCTGTGGCAGCTTTGGAGGAGGCCACCTCCCTCTTGCAGAATCTTTCTTCTCTTTGGCTGATTCAGGCCCTCGTATACCAGATAGGGCTGACTATGGGGGTTGTGAGCAAGCTGGAGTCTCTCTTCCTCACCAAGGACCTCAGGTTCTGGTGCTGGGTGGCCTTGGCCTTCTAATCCATCTCCCCTGTGTGTGTTCTTGTTAAACTTCATAATAAAGCCACCAAATTAGGGCAGCTTCTGAATGCTAGGCCCTTGTCTGCACCTGCCTTCCCCAGGTCCTGAGGATGGCTGTGGGTCTAAGGGGGAGCACCCACTCCTGTCCTCCTCCCCAGACTTTTCCGTGGCTAAGGCAGAGGAGTTGCCATCTCCCTCCTCGGGAACTGACACCCTGCTTCTGCTCCCATGAGCTCAGTCTTTGGGTCCTATGAACTCTGCCTCTGGCCTCCTTGGTCCTCTGTTCCTTTGTGTCTGATACCTTCTGTCATTGGGGGGAACTTTTGCAAAGAGCTTCCTCACTGGAATTTCTATTTCTGCACCACCCCCATAAAATCCTTCCTTCCCAGAGCAGCCTGTGTGAGAAAATAGAAACCACCCCCTCCCCCCCATCCCCCGTGATGCTACCGCCTCATCTCTCTCTGCCACCCAACCAAAGATGCCATTCCCTGTGACAGCTCTTACCCACTGTGGGTCTTTGTGCTTCTGTGACCTTCCTGTGGAGTCCCTGTCCCCCTCACTCAAGTTCCCTGTTCTCTACCCAAAGCTTTAGTATTTCTCCCATTGTATTAGTTGTTAACAAACAGCTGGTTTTTGTTTTCTTCCTGGAATGTTCACACCACGCACTGCACGCACGATGTCTCCAGCTTCGTTTTGGTTTGGTTTGGTATGGCTTTTGTGTGTGTTTGTTTAGGGGTTTTTTTGGTGGCTTTTGAGTCTGCAAGCCTGGCTCTGTGCCTGCCACACAGTTCTCTGTGCATTTTCTTTGAATGAGCAGACAGTGCTTTCTGGTTGACAGTGTTTTCTGTTCACCGGATCCTTTTCTTTCTTCCTTATTATTGTGTGTGCAGGGACACATGTGTCACAGCGTGTGCGCGAATGTCAGAGGTAACTTTGCGAAGTCAGTTCTCTCCTTCCGCCTTTACATGGGCTCTGAGGACTGCACTCAGGTGGCCACACTTACGCTGGCTGCGCTGTGTCTTTGCCTGCGGAGCCGTATCACCAGCTCAGCATTCACCTGATTTACAGTGGCTTGGGTTTTAATTAAGTAGAAAATCTTTATATTGTCTCTTTAGCGAGAAATGTAATGCTTAAATCCAAAAGATTTCTCTATATTCGGCCCAACCCAGATTATTCTAGCGATGTGGATTTATTGGTGGATCCAGTGCTGTGGGCCTGGTGGTGCGTGACACCTGTGCCACCCTGACTCTTCCTGTGCCACCGGGGTTTAAGAGGCCACCTTGAAACTGGCCCTTGCTCCAGCTCTCCTCATGGGAGATGCTCACAGCAGTAACTTATGTGCATGGCATATTTTTATAGCCATGGTTCTTGGTGAACTAACATCTTCACTGAAGGGCTTCCATATCTCTGTCCCTTCAGCAACAGGAGCTTGAGTCATTTGGCTACCAGAGTGTTGAAAATGGGACTAAATTGTGTAAGTGGGAGGGGCCGGGGAGTTGGGGAGTGGAGAGAGCATGGAGCAGGACTGATGAAGGTCAGCTAGCAGTTAGGACTTCCTAAGAGAGAACATGGAAGCATGGCTTCCTAGAGGCTTTCTAACAGGGTAAAATACAGACCTGGCAGCCTAGGAGACAGAGGTGGGAGAGAAAGTTCTGTGATGGGGGCAGGGAGGGGCTGCCAGGTGAACATGTCATTAGACAACAGGGATAAGAATGGCTTAAGAGAAACTCTTAGCCAGTGGAGTTGGCACACAGCGACTTCTGGGGATGAGAATGGTTAAGACCTTGGGCTAAGGCAGGCTGCTCTGCACTCCTGTCCTTTGGTCGGGCCTCTTGGGTTCCCAATGCCTCCCGTGCAAGTTGCAGGCATGTTTCCTCACACCTCTGGCTTCTGCCTGCTCTAAGGGTCAGTCCCAAGCAGTTGGCTCTGGGGACTCATCCCACCCATGGAGTCCCACAAGGGAACCAGGCAAACAACCTCCCCACACACATAGGGTTTCTCCTTTGTGTTCTGCTGTGCAGCCATGGGTGTTAGAGGTCAGCGATGCTGGGGCAAAACCTCCCGTGTGCTGATTGGGATTACAGGAAAGGGAACGAAGATGATGGGGTTCTGTTGCCCCTAGAGGAAGTTAAGCCCACAAAGCCACACCACCTTGGGCCTCGGATAGTCTACAATATGCTTGCACTGCACTCAAGTTCCGTTTCTCCTACATATCCTGAGTTCTTCAGTCTTGTTGGCATAGATTACTGCTCCCCTCGCATACTGCCCAGCATGCGCACCCACACAGCCTCCTTCCCCTTCTCCAGACCCTCTGTGTCCTGCCTCTCCTTCCTCTGCTTTTCGACACTGTCGTCACTCTTTGTCAGACTGCTCTTTATTTCCTGAGTCCCATCTCACCTGTCAACTCCACCAGTCTTCGCCAGTGTCCCTTTTCTCTTAGAAGGTGTTGATTTTCCTGGACGATGCCTGCCCCTCCTTGTATAGCCTCACAGACAGGTGAGCCAGGCTCATGACTCTACTCATTACCTTCTCTGCCAGTCATCAGGAGCTCCTTGTTCCCATCAAGGCCTTACATGGTTTATCTGTGTGCAGAGCCTCTTGTGGGTACTTTATTCACAGAGACGAGTTTTTCAAAGGAGGAATTTCTAGGGCAGATCGTCACTAAAATGCACACATACACACACATATATGTACACACACACCATACCCAGCTTTGATGAACAGCCTCAGTGACATCTTTAACAACTTATTTCAGGAAACTCTATGCAGAACTGTGCCAGGGCATCGTGGACATAGCCATATCCAGTGTCTTCCCACCCCCGGACACGGAGCAGGTGCCGCAGCAGCCGGCTGCGTTCATCAAGCTGTGAAGCACCAGAAGGCACAGAGCCACCTTGGGAAGTGTACGGGGTCCTGCTCCAGAGGAAAGAGAGAGGACTGGACTGCTCCTTGTCAAGGCATGTTGGGGGACAGATGTGTAGGAAGAGTGTGAAGAGATGGCGGCTGTGGAAGAGCAGCTGAGCTGCCCACAGTACTGTGGAGACCTTGAGAAGCTGACGCAAGCAACTGAGAGGGAGAGCCCAGCACTTCTCTGAAGGGCTGGGACCAGGGATTTGTTATGGCGTGATCTGATCCTTTGAGCGGTTTCTGGCCTTGGATGGTACTGGGAACAGAGCTCCTTCTCCCCGGGATGCAGCCCAGGGGCCTCTGAGGGGGTGTCTGCTCGCCTGCTGCAGCTTTAGTGCCTTAGTCTGTGCCTGGTGCAGCCTCACTGGACACAGACTGGACCTTAGAGCATTTTAGAGGTTGCCACATGCTCCCTGCGACACTATGTCCCGCTGAACTCTGGACCAGCATGCAACACGGTCTGGGCTGTGCCCTGGCCTGTCAGTGAAGGCCTCTTGCTTGTCACCATCCCGGTGGGCTATGAGTGAGCACCTGCCAGGGGTCCTGCGGACGCCAGTGTATGCTGCTCACTGCATGTTTTAGAAACAAAAGCCACAGGCCTGACGAACCTGCAAGCATCAAATAAGCATGAGAGAGAGAAAAACAAAAACAAAACCATGATATCTCACTTTACTTAAAGGGATGGGTGGATGGGTGGGTGGGAGGGAGTCTCTGAAGAGTCTTGAGTCTCAGTTATCTTTGGTTTAACCAGAATTCTGAATGCCGCTTTGCAATTTCTCTTCCCTTTTACCCCCTCCCCCCATCTTTGAATCTTTGTAGCAATCCTCTCTGGGAGTCAGGGAAGGTAGAATCCTTTTCCTCACACTCCTCACCTCATAGCTCTCCCATGTGGGTCCTCCTTGGCTCCAGGGGCCTCTGCAGGAGCTGGAGGGCCAGGTTCCATTCCAGAAAGGGCCCAATCTGCATATGCATGTAGGTGACAGGAGAGGCACACTCAGTGAGGGTGTGCCTGCCTGAGTGAGAAAGAAGTATTTTTGAAGCTCTGCACTGCTTCTTGTAAGTGTCAACAAAAGTGTACCACGAGATGTTGTTTCTGGGTCATGGGTCCATTCATATTTTATAGACTTCTCTGGAGCCCGCTTCTGTGGCGGTGGCAGGAAGAGTCACGTGTATTCAGGATGAGCCTGTGAACAGGCTCTTCTGAAGGGTGTCCTGGAACCACGGCAGACGTGGCGAAGCTGCCCTCCTCCCCAGAGCACTGTGTGTTCTTTGCTGGTGTAACCGTGTGCGTCTTCATTTGCGTGTACTTCGTACACTCTACAGTCGAGTGAAATGTCCACAGAAGACCTGCTGAAGCACCTCTTCCTCAGACAGGGTGAGGCGTGGGCGCTTGCGGCGAGGAAAGGAAAGATGAGACTATTTTAGAAGGTGCACCAGTGGGTGGCAGCATGTGACAGTGTTTACTGAAGCAAGGAAAGTTCTAAGTCATGGGAGTCTGGAGTTAGAGGGCAAAGGTGCCAGGGTTACCTGGAATGTGGGTAACAGAGGCGGCACCAAGAGCAAAGTTAAACACTCAATATGAAATCAGTTCTTGAGGCCCAGCACAGCTGACGGGGAGTGATCTGAGAAGGCAGTGTGCACACTCACTTAGAAAGGGAGGGAGGTGCTGGGTCATCAGCTAGGCTAGGTGGGCTGGTAATGGAGAAAGCAGGGAGGTCTGTGTGTTCTTGGAGCCAAATCACAGGGACATTCAAGAGTGTTTAGCTGTTATGGAGCTGGAAAAGCAGATGTCAGTAAATCTTTATGAATTCTGAACAGGTTTTGTAATAAGCCTAAACAAATCCATACCCTCTGTATAAAGGAAGTGAGGTGTTTCGAAGTGGGAAGGGTTGAGTTCCTTCCTCACATAGCTTCAACCATTTTTATGCATTTACTTTCCATCAAGTAGGAAGAGCGGCTGGCTCTGAGCCGTTTCGTACCATTATATGGTGTCCCTGGCACAGATGGTCATGCCTGATGTCCCAGTCACTCTTCATGGTCAGTTGGTGTAAGTGCTGCCCATCGCCCGTGCTGCCCATCGCCCGGGTGGGGGGGTTGTTTGGAGGTGCCAATTCCACCCATGGCGCTGTCATTAGACTGCACAATGTCACACAAGCCAAATAACCTCGCTGTGCCTTAGTGTCTCGTGGAGGAGACATTACCTGACCCAGGGGCTACCTCAGGGAGGTTTTGTGAGAACAAAAGAGAGTAAGTGGAAGACTCAGGGGCCTTTGGTACCAAGGTTCTCAATGCCGACTGCATGCTACACTCTCCATGAAGTTAAAGAAGTGGATAACCCTTCCCACCTGTGGCCAATTAAATCAGAACCTCAGGTAACAATCTGTCTTGAGGTGCCTTGAACCATTGCTTTGGGAAGGAGGGCAACACATTATTATCTTGGAAGAATCTCTTAAGGATTAGGCTCAAAAAAATACTCTTTGAAGCAAGCAATTCTGTAAGAACAATCCGATGCTGATATGTGTATTCATAGTCTAAGTATTATCCAAGCAGTTTCTCCGTTTGCTTCTCGTCCAGGCATCTGAAAAATCAAAACATGCGTTCATTGACCTAAGCAGTAATCAAGTCCTTGGTAGCAAATGTACACAGACACTAATCTATAAATCTAATAATATATATTAGAGTTATCCATTAATTATGGGAGAAACGCCCCTCCCCTCACACTTGACTTCAATGGCAATTATAAAGTCCATTTTGCCAAGAATATATAAGTGCCTCTGTGTTGTGAGACAGCATGGAGCTGGCCTGCACAGCAGCTGACAGTGTGTGTCAGTAGCTCTGTGGGATGACACATGCACAGGACACTGGGGAGTGCTGGGAATGGTCTGTGATCCGCAGGGCCAGTCAGTGATAGTGATGCTATAAGGCATTCTTATGAACAGGCGTGGTTGTGTTCATGGGTGAACTCAGTCCTAGTACCAGTGTGGCAGGGAGGGGACCCATGAACAAAATGACAAGGTGCCAAAGTGGGTTGCATGTGGGTTGTGGGTGCTGTCGTGAGGATTCAGTGGCTGATGTATGTGCCTCCAATCCTGGACACAGAGCCTGCACCTAAGAGGGCATTTCTGAAATAAGGCAACTATATGAATGTTTTAAATGCCTGGAGCATTAAAGATATTTCAAGTGTTTTTGTGTCCTTGGGTTTGGTCCTCTTACTGTGGGGGTTGACGAGCCTTTGGCTATCACTGGTTATTTCAGTTTATGATGCCACCCAGAAGGCAGGATTTTCCTAGAAACAGCAAGACAGCAAATATCCTTGCCTCTTGTCAGCTACCTGGGGGTCTCTCTTGCCTATCCCTTATTATTCCCTAAACTCTGCAAATGGATGGTCGTGATTCTAAACTCACCTACCATCCAGAGCCAAGTCAGATGCGACCATAGTTCCCTATCCAAATGTTATATATTGCGGAAGTCAGCAGGTGGTAATTTCAGCTGCAGACCCCAGGCTATCCCTTCTGGGTGTCTTGTGCCCCCATCTGAATCATGGCACGATGGTCAAGTGGACCAGTGGTCATGCAGGAAAGTCGTGTGTGCTTCCAGCACAGGGTAGAGATGAAGCTATTTGCTAGAACGCCTTACTAATCATGTGACTCCGGCTGAGTATGTAGAGACCTGTCAATCTCCAGAGGATGTCCAGACCCTACAGCACTTTGTGTGTACAAGCAGCCCCACAAGGTAACTAGTCATTTCTCAGGCTTTGAGGTTGCTTGCACTGAACTCCTCGGTGTACCTGGCCTGCCTTCGGGGTCTACCTGCAACCCATTTCTGTGACTCACATTCGCTATCGGGCTGTTGGACTTCACCATAATTTTTTGGCTATTGGTTTCTAGGATGACCACGAAGCTGGGAAGGTGGGGATGGAAGCAGGACAAGTTAAAACATCAGGAAGCTCACCGTTTTTACTGAGATGTGACTGCTTTCTGGGTTGCTGCCAGCATAGGCTTAACATCTAGAGCACATTCCTGGTGTTCTTAGTGGTTTTGTGGCACAGGATTTTCCGGGGTTCTACCTCTGCCCTTCAGAGAGAGAAGAGTATTCATAGGGTAACAGGTGTGTTCTGCCACACCCTTCATGAACTGCAGCTTCATTATGAAGAAAAAAAAAGAGAGAGAGAGAGAGCTCTTGATGATACATGGACCCAGCCTGAGAGAAGTTCTCCAGTGTCTTTGAACACTACCCCTCGGGGGCTGCCGAGTGGCTATTGCCTGGCGGCCTATCTGCTCAGCACTCCATCTTTGCTGTGGGCATAGCGTGTCTGTGTGTTGTTATCATTTGACTTTGTTTGTTTGTTTTGTTTGGCAAGTGTCTCTTTATATAGCCCTGGCTTCCTGTAGCTCACTATGTAGACCAAGCTGGCCTGGAACTCACAGAAATCCATCTGTCTCTGCCTCCCAGATCCTACGACTAAGGGCATGTGCCACCACATATAGCTCATTAGACTTCCTGGTAGGTCTGTAACACCTCTGCTTCCAGGGATTATTTTAATTTGATATGACACAGAGCTTGCCCAGTGCAAACATTTTCTCCCAGTGTTCTTGTCAAAAGTGATAGCAATACCTCCTGGAACAAACAAAAATGAAAAATGAAAAGCGGGCAGACTGCTGCCCAAGATCACCTCAGAAGGCCTTGAAAGACTCCACTATATTCATGAGACCACAGGAGGTATAACACATAGGGCTGTGAGTACAAGCAGGGAACCCCTCTAACGTCCCTGTTTTTATCACTGATGTTCAGGCTCTATACAATAGAAAGTGAATATCAAGGCAGAATCATAAAAGGCCTGCACAGGTATTGAAGTCACCACCACCAAACAGGAACAGAGCCCTCAGCAAAGGTGAGGTTATTTAAGGAAATCTTGGCTCAATCATTAGTTGAACATTTAGCTAATGAGGCAGAAACACATTACAAAAAACATAGACTTCACAGTGAATATTGAGGGTGATCACCAACAACAGATCCTAGAGAGAGCAGAGTCTCTAGTTTCCAAAATTAATTAAGATTTCCTAATTTTTTTTTGTTGGTTTTTTTTTTTAAGACAGGGTTTCTCTGTATAGCCCTGGCTATCCTGGAACTCACTTTGTAGACCAGGCTGGCCTCGAACTCAGAAATCCACCTGCCTCTGCCTCCCGAGTGCTGGGATTAAAGGCGTGCGCCACCATGCCCGGCTAAGATTTCCTAATTTTTGATACTAGTTGTAGGGTATACCAAGAGAGAGAAGGACCTACATGGCAGATGGGTAGAGAATGGACCCTATCCCTGAAGAGGCCCGGGTGTTGGACCTTCTAAGCAAACTCTTGAATTCACCGATTTCAAGTGTGTTAGAGAACTGGAGGAGGCAGAGCACGTGAGACCAGAGAGGATATCAGTCAGGAGACAGGATGGAATTCTGAATAAAAGCAAGTGGAAACACTGGAGGCGAAAAGTTGGCTTAGCACAGTGAAAAATTCACTAGAAATGATTGGGCATGTTTGACCTGGCCAAAAGGAATCGGCGAATGTGGAGTCAAGTAAGATTTTACCGTCTGATGAAGAACAGAAGAATAATTTACAAAGAAACAAGCAGTGTTTTGTAGACCACAAAGCACACCAACATGCAGATAGCAGGAACAGTTGAAGGGAGGGGAAAGGAAAATAGGAACATACTGGGAGAAACAGTGCCTCTCTCCAAGGCACTGGAGAGAGCTCAGTGGTTAGAAGTACTTGCTGTTCAATCATGATGTCCGGAGTTCAGATCCCAGCACCCATGGTGGGTAATTTAAAAATGTCTTTAACTCCAGCTCCAAGGAGTCCAACCCCTGGCCTCACACATATACATAAATAAAAAATAAGAGGTTTTCTTTAAAAATCATGACCAAAATCTATCTTGCTTTATAAAAATGAACAAATACCATTAAAATGTACCTAAGAGGCTGGAAGATAGCTCAGTTGGTAAAGTGTGTTCCTTGAAGCATGGGGACCTGTTTAATAATCAACCTTCACAGCCCGGCGTGGTGGCGCACGCCTTTAATCCCAGCACTCGGGAGGCAGAGGCAGAGGCAGGCGGATTTCTGAGTTCGAGGCCAGCCTGGGCTACAGAGTGAGTTCCAGGACAGCCACGACTACACAGAGAAACCCTGTCTCGAAAAACAAAACAAAACAAACAAACAAAAAAAAATCAACCTTCACTTAAAAAAATTCCAGGCCTGGTGGCACATAGCTTTAATCCTAGCACCCTAGAAGGGTAGAGACAGGCAGCTCCCAGGGGCTCATTGACCAGCCTAACTTCCTCAGTGGCTCTAGGCTATTGACAGACCCTGTCTCAAAGGAAGACAGGGCCTGCCATCCCCTGGCCTCCACACATAGGATAAACACATACACGTTCCTGTTCATACCTGTAGATACAACATGAAAACACAGAAAGCATCTAAAAGCTCAACAATTCTCAGAAAGGGATTGATTCCCTTCACGTTTTTCAGAGGAAATATGCCATCAACCCTTAAACACATGAAATGATATTTGACACTATTATCCTCTAGGCCCCGGAGTCTAGGAAAATGCTAACCAAGGCCCACAAATAGATACCATTGTGTAAATGATAAGATTGCTATAATCAGAAGATAGTACCCAGTACTAGTAATGATGTTGCTAAGGGGAAATGCGAAATTGTACAGCTCACTTTAATAGTTTCACAGGGCTTCAGAGAGTTAAACATATGTGGTTCTTAGCTCTGATACTTAAGGGAATGGAAAACACACACATAGAAGAATGGATATTTGTAAAAGCCAAACACTAGAAACAGCACGAATTCTGACACTATCCGACCACCTTCCTACCTCTTGCCCTTGACTGCCCAGAAGCAGGCTGGGGTGGCTTCCTTTCTTCTGGGTAGCATGGCCTGGTTACTGCTTGTTGTCCTACTGATGTACTTCATGCATTAAGAGTTGAGTAGACATAAGCACAGCCCACAGAATCAATTAAGCAGGGCTCAGAGGGGCTCACAGAGACTGAAGAGACAGTCCTGGAGCCTGTGTGGCTCTGAGCTAGGTCCTCGGCATACATGTAATGGATGTATAGCTTGGTGCTCTTGGGGGACTTCTGACAGTGGGAGCAGGGGCTGACTCAGACTCTCTTGCCTGCTCTTGGGACCCCTTTTCTTCTATTGATTTGCTTTGTCCAGACTTGATATGAGGGATTGTGCCTAGTGTTATTGTAACCTGTTATGCCATGTTCAGTTGATATAGCAGGGAGGCCTGCTCTTTTCTGAAGGGAAATAGAGGAGGAGTGGATCTGGAGGAGAAAGGGGGTGGGGAGGAAGATTGAGAGGACTGGAGGGAGGGGAAACTGCAGTTGGAATGCAATGTATGAGAAAAACTAAACAAACAAAAGACTTGAGAAAGAGGGGGTTGTGGGTGACACATGCCTTTACCCCGGCACTCAGGCAAAGACAATGGACCTCTATGAGTTCCAGGACAGCCTGGTCTAGGACAGCCAGGACTACACAGAGACCCTGACTCAAAAAACAAAGAAACAAAAATAAATAAATAAATATTATTATTATTTTAATAAAGAGACAAGTTGAGAAGAAAGGACAGATTGGTGCCCAACACCTGCATTTTAGTTGAAGCCAAGACTCCAGAGTCTCCTGAGGTCTGCATCAGGATGCAATAGGAAAACTCCAGAATGGGACAGAAGGGAACCTTTAAAGATATGTCTTGTATCAGGTCCTAATTAACAAATTAAGCTAATATGGGTCACAGAGGTCACACACTAAAGTGGAGCGGGATTTAGTACGGTTTGCAGGATACAAAACAGCGAAGCTTAGAGAAGAGGCAGATCTTCCTGTCTCTGTGGTGTTCTCCCTCCCTCCCTCCCTCCCCCCCCCGCCCCCCCCCCCCGCTCCCCCGGTGTTTCAAGACAGCTCTGTGTAACTACTCTGAATGACTTGGAACTCGCTTTGTAGACCAGACTGGCCTCGAACTCACAGAGATCTGGCCTCCTGATTGCTGGGATTAAAGACGTGTCTGCATGTCTGCGCGTAGTTTTAACCGGTCCAATCACGCCATGGTGTAAGTTTCCAGTCGACTCTGAGAAATGAAAGGACCAGGGTGGGGCGGGCTGAACAAGAGGAACTACATTTCCCAGCAGGCCACGGGGTAGGGTGGCAGTGGGGTTGGTCCCGCCATTCCAGCCAGCCACAAGTAGCGTCTTAGCTCCGGTCTCCCGTCCGGGGCTGGCAGAAGCATGGATGTCGATGGCCGGTGGCGGAACCTGCCCACTGGGCCCAGCCTAAAGCATTTAACCGACCCCTCGTACGCGATTCCCCCAGAGCAGCAAAAGGCGGCTTTGCAGGACCTGACGCGGGCGCACGTGGACTCCTTCAACTATGCGGTGCTGGAGGGGCTGAGCCACGCGGTGCAGGTGAGTGGCGTGCATTGCGCTCTGGAGCCCTACCCTTGGCCTGGGGGGGGGGGGGGGTGTCCTGGGCGTCCCTGCGGTTGGGAGAAGTGGCCGGGGCGGGGGGGGGGGAGGGTGAGGGGTGCCTACAGTATGACCACAAATAGGGATGTGAACTCACCCTAGTGGTGTAGGGAAACTTGTATTTGTGATTTCTGGATTTATATAGGAGTACGAGTCTGGTTTGGGGCGAACCATTTCTGTGTACTGTGAGATGAGAATGAGGGAGTGATCTATTTGGAACTGTGTTTTCCGCCCATGCACTGGCGCCTTTTCACACCTGGAGTCTTAGTTCTAAAGCTACCTCACAAGGTTCCAAGCTGATCAGACAGACTGCAGCAAAGCACATCCTTCAGTTTGCTTCCCTTAAAGTTTTCTTTTGGGGACGGGAGAATGGGGACGGTTCGAGATAAGGTTTCTCTGTGCAGCGTTTGCTGTCCTGGAGCTCCGTAGACCTAGGCTGGCCTCGAACTCAGAGATCTGCCTGCCTCTGCCTCCCGAGCACTGGGATTAAAAATGTGTGCCACCATCTCCGGTTTTCTTTCTCTTTAAGAATTTGCGCCGGGCGGTGGTGGCGCACGCCTTTAATCCCAGCACTTGGGAGGCAGAGGCAGGCGGATTTCTGAGTTCGAGGCCAGCCTGGTCTACAAAGTGAGTTCCAGGACAGCCAGGGCTATACAGAGAAACCCTGTCTCGAAAAACCAAAAAAAAAAAAAAAAAAAAAGAATTTGCAAGAGAAAAACTTGCCACCTGTTCTGAGTTGGGCATGTTGAGGAAGATAAAAAGTCCAGGGGAATCATTGTAACAGTGGTAGCAGAGTAAGGACGTCGGGGGAAGGTCTCTTTTTGTTGGCATCTTTAGTTTTTCCTGGCACCACGCTCTGAGAGTAAGACACCTCTCAGGTGTAATTGCTCCTCACTTTGGATGTTGGTTGTGTAACAGTAGCAGGCACCAGCAAAGCAGTCAATGCCATACTCTTTGAGAACTGCTCAAAGATGTGGCGTGTTCTGAGTCAGGAGTACAAGGGAAATGCTGTGACTAATCCAAGTGTTTAGAAAGCTCTGCATTAGATAAGGCTAAGGGAAGAAGATGGTGCCCTCCCTCAGGAGGCAGGGTAGGTTCAGGGAGAGAAATATGTAGTAGACAGTACCCTGAGCTTTCGTTACCCAACAACTGTATTGTGAGAACAAGGGATGGGGATACGTTGGAGAGCTTTGACTGCCAGACTGAGACTTGACAATATGGAAGCCGTTTAGAACTCTTCGAACTGCCAGGCTTCAGTGTGAGGGAGTAAAATATACAAAGCTGAGCTTTTAGATGAGAAGAGTTTCCCTATACTCGCCCGTGAGAAAGCAGAGAAGGCAGACGCTTAGCTCAGCCTTTTCTGTGTCCGTAGAACCCACTGCAAATCAAATACATAGCGCACATCCAAAAAGCTAAAATAGTTGGCCAAGGTACCAGATGGTTGTAACTTAAGTTGTCCCTTTTGGATTTGTTGCATTGGTGTGGTAGATGTCAGTGAGTGTAGACCGTGGCGATTTCGGGGAGTCTTAGTGAAAAGTGCGTTGAAAAATGCAAGTGATTTAGCAGCGTGAATTGTCTTTCAGGCCATACCTCCCTTTGAATTTGCTTTCAAAGATGAGCGCATATCTCTTACCATTGTGGATGCTGTCATCAGTCCACCCTCAGTGCCCAAAGGGGCCATCTGCAAAGATCTCAACGTTTATCCAGCTGAGTGCCGTGGCCGAAAGAGCACCTACCGAGGGAGGCTGACGGTGAGCATTAGTGACAGCAGGTGGCTGTCCCTGCACACTTCTGAGACTAGGGCTGGTGTCACTGAAGTGATTGTATCTTCATCTAAAGGGACTGTGTGTCATCCAAAACACGAAGTCACTTCCCTGTGGCCTCTTCCTCCTTGTAACATATTCTTTTGTGAGGCTGGGGAGATGGCTCAGTGGTTAGGAGCACTGCCTTTTCTTCTAGAGGATCAGGGTTTGGTTCCCAGCACCATATGGTGGTTCACAGCTGCCTGTAACTCCAGTCCCAGCAGATGTAATACCCACTTCTGACCTCCGCTGGCACAGACACACATCTGGTGCATAGCCGTACATGCAGGCAAAGCAGTCATACACAAAATAAAAACAAATACAGCTAAAACTTTAAGTATTTATTCTTGCGGGTTATGATATCTTTTTTTTTTCTTTTATTCGCATGTAGGCTGATATCAGCTGGGCCGTGAATGGAGTCCCCAAAGGGATCATTAAACAGTTTCTCGGCTATGTTCCCATCATGGTGAAGTCCAAGCTTTGCAACTTATACAACCTTCCTCCTCGAGACCTCATTGAGCACCATGAGGAGGCAGAGGTGAGTGCAGGGATCGAGGCTGTGGGGCAGCAGCGAAGGTGAGGAAACAGGAGGCTGGACCACTGGTGTCATCGTGTCTGTACTGTGCGTGGCTCTTACCACAGTCTGTTGAGGCCGTGTTGAGCCTTTGCATGTGTGAAACTTAAGTCTGCCGACAAGCTACACTCCCAATCCAAATTCTCTTTTATTGCCTTCCTTCCTTTCTTTTTATTTCTGGGAGGTGAGATGGGATGGGTCTTGCTGTAGAGCTTGAACACTCACTCTGTAGATCAACTCACAGAGATCCACTTTAACTTGCACCTCCACCCCACCCCGGGATTAAAGGTGTATATCCTTAAGCCTGGCTATGTCATTATTGTGGGTGGGCAAGGGAGGTGGCGAGTCACTTTAGTTGCTTGGTATCCTCTGACCACATGTAGAGGTCAAAGGATCAGAGGACAACACGCCAGGTGTTGGTCAGGGCGTGGACTCAGGTCGTCAGGCTCCGCAGCAAATTCCTTTACCTGCGGAGCCGTGTTTCTGGCCCTAGGTTTCCGTTATCCTTATACATATTTACATGAATGCTGAACCACAGAAGCATTGTAGGAGCTGCCTTTGAAGCTCCCCGAGCTGACTGGGTGGTTCCTGTACACTTTCCTCTGCTTTTCTAGCTGCGAAGGTAGCTGTGGGCTGTTGAGGTGAAGTAAGGAGGATGCACAAACTGTGCATATTCCTAAGAAGGCTGTCACCCTTGGGAAGAAGGTGTGGGTGTCAAATCAGGATGTGACACAGCCTCCCTGTTTGCCAGTTGTGGGGCTTTGGAGAAGTCACCCTAAGCCTCCTTTTCCTCTAGTGAAGCAGGCATACCTATCATTAGGAGAACTGTGTGCTTCGTTCACAGAGCTGCAGCGGGGTGTGCCTGTTTGATAGCAGGCCGTTAGTATATACTCTTTTTTTATGAAACGTATTTTCCTATATTTGTCTGGTCCGGATTTGTGGTTAGCAGAGCTCTTGGGTTCTACCTCTTTCTTTGTCATTATTTTCTTAGCTTACCCGGGAGCCCATTTGGAAGCAAAAGTGGTTAGTATTTTTATATTTAGATTTTTGGAACAAGTTTTATTTGTTTAAATTAGGAATTGAAATAAGTTGGGACAGAAAGAAAAGTGTGGCTGAGCCGTCTGGTTGGAAGGGATGGCCCTATTTTCCTGACATCCTGTTCTCTGTGTCTATTGGATCACACTCTTGTATTTGACAAGACTTACCCTGGAGCTTGTTCTGTTTCCAGAGCCCGGCATGTGCCTCTCCTGAGGGTTGCACTTCGTTGGCAAGAAATACTGTGTCTAGTTGTTTAACAGCTGATAACCATGTCTTTGGCAGGAAATGGGCGGTTATTTTATAATCAATGGCATAGAAAAAGTCATCCGCATGTTGATTGTGCCCCGGAGAAATTTCCCCATCGCCATGGTAAGGCCGAAATGGAAAAGCAGAGGACTCGGCTACACTCAGTTTGGTGAGTCTTAGTGAACACCGTCCGGAATGTTGCTTTAGACAACCTGAAAACCATTAACAACTCTACAAAATAGTTGTGTTTCCCTTACATTATTTTTGTTTTTCCATTAAGCACTTCTATGAGGTTCGGGGGGGAGTGTTGGTCAATGTGTAAACTTTAAGTTACAGGCTAAGGACAGGGCTGGGAAGTGGCTCAGTGGGAAAGCATGGGGAATTTAGTTTGGGTCCCCATCACCCACATTTAAAAACAACAGAGGGGCATAGCAGTGCTCATCTCTGATTCTAGCACTGGAGGGGAGAGAACAGGAGCCCCAGGCAGGGGCTACAGCTAATTTAGCCAAGGTAAAAAGTTTGAGGGTTCAGTGAAGACCCTGTCTCAAAAAAGCAAAATGGAGAAGCGAGTGAGGAAGACCCCTGGATGCCAGTCTCTGGTCTCTGCCTGTGCCTGTGTGGGAGAGTAACAGCCCCCCACATGTGAACAAACACACACATACTTGAATACAATCTAGTGCTAGTGTACAGCACTGGGACTGTAGTTAATGATACTTTTTTGCTTATTTGAAATTTAAAAATGGAGGAGATTTTTAAGTGTCTGGATCCCACATGTACAGACATGCACAGTTGGTGACTATATGTGGTAATTGATGTTTTAATCAGTTTGATTATGGCCATTGCTATGCATGTTTCTCAACTAGCAGGGTTCTGTCTTCATAAGCCTGGAGTAAGTTGAAAGCAGTGTGCATTGAAAATGCACTTGAAGGGGCTGGAGAGATAGCAGTTTCAGAGCTTGTAATCTTCAGAGAACCTGAGTTCAATTCACAGCATCCGTGTCTGACAGCTCTAATTATATATATATATATATATATATATATATATATATATATATATATATATATATATATTTTTTTTTTTTTTTAAATGCACTTAGAGCCAGGCATGGTGGGGCATACCTTTAATCCCAGCTCTAGGGAGGCAGAGGCAGGTGGATCTCTGAGTTCAAGGCCAGCCTAGTCTACATTATGAGTTCCAGTACAGGACCGTCAATGTTACATAATAGACCCTATCTGGGGGTGGGGTGGGGTGGGGATAATGTTCTTAGAGGCAGGGACTGGTTTGGTGGTAGATAGCTTGTCTGACCTGCAGAAGTTTCTGGGTTCATTACTTGACACCACACACATAATAATGCACTCAGTACACTGGCCTGCACACATAGTAGCTTAGCTTGGCAAGCCCAGATATGCTCAGAACAGTTATTAATACAGCAGCATACACTTTGAAAAACTCACCTAAAGCAAAGCCTGTTTTATGAGCGAGTGTCGATGCTCTTGTGCTCGCACACAGACTGGCTTTTTGTATGTGTGGTGAGCCTGTGTACACTGGCCACCCTGAAGCCTGAAGAGTGTCAGCTGGTTTTCTTTTCCATCTCTGCGCTGGTTGGGAGCTGTGGCTCAGCGCTGCTGTCCAGCATCCTGAGAAAATACACAGCACTGTTAGCCTAAGAGCAGGTCTCAGTTCAGAAGTGAACTGCGGTTTCTCCTGAGTGGACATGGCCTGTGCACTATGGTGAAGCTGAAAGGTTGCAAGTGGATCATGGTTAGTTGGCACCATTGTATTATGTGTATAAATTGGCGCCCGTTGTATATGTGCATCAAATTGCTTTACTATATATATGCTGTTTACTAAGAAAACTTGAGATATAACCCAGAGAGTGATTTCATAATGAAAATCCTTTGTATATTTTTCATCTGGAAGATTCCATATATTTATGGTGTTGTTTTTGAAGATGAAGGCTAGCCTGACTGAGTACCTGTGAACAAAGGCCTCAGAGGCCCCCTGGTTCAGGCTGCCTTGGCATACCTCAAGGGGGACTAGTCTGTGTTCTAATGCTGCCTGTGACAGTGCCTAGCACCATAAGATAGCATATGGCATTCTCTATAAAACTTTTATATTATATATATAAAATTTATTTTTATAGTTGAGATAATAATCATCCTGTAATTGTTACCATAGATACAACACCTAGGAGAACAGCATCTCAGTATGTCAAAACATGTAGCCACTGGTCCTTTTGCTTCACTGATATAGTGTCTATTAACCTGAACTCTTGAGTTCTGCTGTTCTCCATTAGGATGTTAGATAAGCAACCATGTCTGGACCAGTCCCACAGGGCAGTGAGGATAGGAAGTGCGCCCTGCCGGGTGATCCACATATAAGGTGCTATAGGAAATGGGCCCCAGCTGATGGAAACCTTGCAAGTTCGGCCAAATTCACAGCTTCATTTATTTCACAGGGTAACCCTGTAAACATTTGGCAGTGATCTATAGACATTTTTGATTGCCAGCCTTGGTTAATTTAATCTAATTAATTTAATTTTAAGTTTTTAATTTGTTTTTGTTTTTTGTTTTGTTTTGTTTTAAATGGGTTCTCTTTATGTAGCCCTGGCTGTCCTAGAACTCACTATGTAGACCAAACTGGCCTCAAACTTATAGAGATCTGCCTGCATCTGCCTCCCAAGTGCTGGGACTAAAGGTGGTGTGAGCTACCACGCTGGGCCTTGGCTCGTCTTAAGCGATTTGCCTTTGGTTGTGGTAGTGGTCAGAAGGAAAATTAATACTCCGCCCATGATTGCCTGCTGTTGCTTTGAACAGGGGTCTCCATGCACTGTGTGAGAGAAGAGCACTCTGCCGTGAACATGAACCTGCACTATGTGGAGAACGGCACAGTTATGTTAAACTTTATTTACCGCAAAGAGCTCTTTTTCCTTCCTTTGGGATTTGCTCTTAAGGTGAGATGAGATGAATGCCTGTCTTTTGCTGTGAGTAGACTCATTGGGAGCTATGTCCTGCACATGGGATGGCAGGATAGTTTCTCTTTGTTAAGAAGTACACGTGCATATGTGTTACCCAAGCATTTTGGTAATCTGAGACTGGAGGTTTCGAGATCTAGGCCAGCTAGGACAACATACCAAGACTTTGTCTTCTCCAACCTCCTCATCAAATCCAAACCAAACCATACATGCAGTTTTACTTAATTAGCCCCTGGTCCATTCTTAAAATCAGTAGCCTGAAATATCAATAAACATCTTCTCTTAGCGTTTCTGGAGTTGTGGAACCTGTGAGTAGCCTGATTCCATGGCCACATTGAAGTGTTTGAGGTGCTGTGGACCGCTGAGATGGCTCCTCTGGGAAAAGCACCTGCCACGCAAGACAGACAACCTGAACTCAGCCCCCAGCACCCACAGCGGAAGGAGAGACCTGGCTCCCCAGAGCCTGTCATCCTTCACCTCCGGATGTGTGCTGTGGCCTGTAGACCTACACATACGCAGGCATTACATCCTCTCCCTCATAAAGAATTAAAACTTTATAACAAATGAAGTGGTGTAATCACCTGGACTGACCATGCTTCCAGGACCCAGTGCCCAGCTAGCTGGCTCACTTGGTGGTGGCTGTTGGCAGGAGGTCTCTGTTCCTTGTCCCGTGGAGAGTTAGCTCAGAGAATGGGGTTAAAGGCAGTCTGTTTTTTGTTTTTTTGTTTTTCGAGACAGGGTTTCTCTGTGTAGCCCTGGCTGTCCTGGAACTCACTCTGTAGCCCAGGCTGGCCTCGAACTCAGAAATCCGCCTGCCTCTGCCTCCCGAGTGCTGGGATTAAAGGCGTGCACCACCACGCCCGGCTAAAGGCAGTCTGTTTTTGACCTGACCCTGGGAATCTGGCATCTCCCTTTCCTGTCGGATCTCTCTTGGTGATGTAGGACAGGCCTAGTTAGTAATGGGAGGAGATGATTCCAGTTTTTGAATACCCAGTAGGATCATTAGACTTTGCTGTTTGGCCGATTTTAAAGTCACTGCTTTGTTTTGGAGGGCTGGTTTTGCCTGGGTATTTAAGGTTATGAGAGGCTCAGTGTAGCGTGTGTGTTTGGTTTGATTTTTGGTGGGGGTGGCGGGGTTGAGAGGTAGCTCAGTAAATTAATTGTTTGTTGTTAAAAAGAATGGTTTAGCCGGGTGTGGTGGCACACGCCTTTAATCCCAGCACTTGGGAGGCAGAGGCAGGTGGATTTCTGAGTTCGAGGCCAGCCTGGTCTACAAAGTGAGTTCCAGGACAGCCAGGGCTACACAGAGAAACCCTGTCTCGAAAAACCAAAAAAAAAAAAAAAAAAAAGGAAGTTTTATTTTTTAAAAAATGTTTTTTTCTGTTTCAGGCACTCGTGAGCTTTTCTGATTATCAGATTTTCCAGGAGCTTATCAAGGGCAAAGAGGAGGACTCTTTCTTCAGGAATTCTGTTTCTCAGATGCTGCGGATTGTCATGGAAGAGGGTTGTCACTCACAGAAGCAGGTTCTTAACTATCTGGGAGAATGCTTCCGAGTGAAGCTCAGCCTTCCTGATTGGTACCCTAACGTGGAAGCTGCCCAGTTCCTGCTTAAGTATGTGTGCTCTTGGGGGGCCTGGGGGAGGGGTGTTCATGCGGGGAAGGGAGCCTGGTGGGAAGGTGGTCCTAGCCAGGAAGGAGGCTTTGCTTTTGGGTTCTAGAATAATTTCAAGTTTGCAACAGTGTCCAAGTAAGACAATAGTCACTGGAAGTCACTAGTGTTGGTATTTTGTTACATTTACAAAATGCTCACTTTGTCCATAGATACACATTGCCTCTCTGTTCCTTTGTAAGTTGTGGGGCCCTATTTCCCTGTAGCAGTTGGTTTGTATTACATAAACACAGTATTAAAGGAGCAGGGTTCCAGTAATTAGGGTGTGGCCATTGTTGCTGAAAAAATTAAGTCTTATTTTTAACTGAGCTGAAATAGCTCTGTGTGGTTCCTTACTCCCTACCATATTGGTGAGCACAGCTCCAGACTTTGTGGCACTATTCCATCAAGGTTGCCAGTGAAGGTAAAAAGAAATTAGGGGAAGAGGAAATGTTACATAAACGCAGACTAGGTCCCTGGTCTCTGGAAATGGAGCAGGACAAAGCAGAGCTGCTCTAAGGTGGTTTCTCTCCCAGCCAGTGCATCTGCATCCACCTGAAGTCCAACACTGACAAGTTCTACCTGCTCTGCCTCATGACCCGGAAGCTGTTTGCTTTAGCCAGAGGGGAGTGCATGGAGGACAACCCTGATAGCTTAGTGAACCAAGAAGTCCTTACCCCTGGGCAGCTCTTCCTGATGTTTCTGAAGGTGAGTGCCTGCTGCTGTCCGTGGGCCACTGGGATGCCGCTGTCTGCAGGCTGAGGATTTATAGCGTGAGCATTTTACAGCCTCTCTTTGCTTGGCAGTGAGGGACTTAGTCAAAACTGGAGCTTATGCCAGGCCTACATATATGGATGTGTCATCTGTATGTAATTTTGTTTCCATGTAAAATCTGGGCTTCCCAAATAAGAGGCGTTTCCTGCGACTGACCTGGTTGGCCCACCCTCCCCTCCTTCTTCCCTCCCTCCCTCTCCTCCCCTTCCCTTCCTCCCTTCCTTCCTTCCTTCCTTTTTTCCTTTGGTTTTCAAGACAGGGTTTCTCGGTGTAGTTCTGGCTGTCCTGGAACTCGCTCTATAGACCAGGCTGTTCTCTGCCTCCCAAGCACTGGGATTAAGGGTGTGTGCCACCACCACCTGGCTGACTTAGGTAAAGATTTCTTCAATTGAATCCATTTTTTCCCAACAATAAAATTTCATTCCTCGTAGCTTAAACCCCATCTGTTATAAATACTTACAGTATAGTTTCCTTATCCATTCCTCTGTTCTTGGACACCTAGACTGTTCATAGCTTAGCTTGTGACATTGATGTGCAGGAATCTTGGTGACACGTGGGACCATAAGGGGTGGTAGGCCTGTTTTGAGTTTTTAAGACAGGGTCTCGCTGAACCTGGAGCTCACTAATTTGTTTCGGCTGGGTGGCCACCGAGCTCCAGGGATCTACCTGTTTCCATGTCCAGTGCTGGGATTCCAGGTGTATGCTGCTGTGCTGTGCTGTGCTGTGCTGCGCTGCACTGCACTGCACTGCACTGTACTGTGCTTTGTAAGCGGCTGCTAGGGATCCAGACTCAAACCCTCATGCTTGCAGGGCTAGCACACCACTAACTGAGCCATCTCCTATTTCATTTCTTGTTATTCAGTGTTTTGACAGGGTGTCTCTTTACCAGCTCAATTTGGCCTCGAATTTAAATGAAGATTAGTTATATACAACCAAGCCTAGTTTAATTTATATATATATATAGTCTAAAGGTAACATCAAATTTTGGTCATAGCTCTGATGACCAAGAAACAACTGTATGGACTGATATACCCTTGGATACAGTTGTTAGTCTTTGGGTTTTTTTCCATATCTTTAAGTTCATCTGCTTGTTAAAATTTATTTGCAATACTTGAATTGTTTGTTTGGTTTTTGTGGCTCTGACAAAATGCCTGACAGAAGCTAACATAAGACAGAGAGGATTTATTTGGGCTCGTGGTTTTGGGTACTATCATGTGTCACAGTAGAAAGGGTTCCTGGATTTTCTGGATATAGTGTAGGAATATCAAGTGGGGAGCAGAGCCAGCTCCTGGGGACCCAGGTCCACTACCAGGTCCCACTTCCCAGAGGACATGGATGTTGGAAACTGATGTTGTGGCCTGTGTAAGAGCAGGGTACGCTCTCGAACACTGAGCAGTCTCCCAAGCCCCTGATCTAGACTTCCTGTCTGTCTTTAGAAATGCCTGGGCTTCAGTGTACATTGAAGGGCTGTCTTTCAGGATGTGCTACCAATGTGTTCTTGTCACATGCATAAACAGCGGGCCTTGACTGGACCATACCTGTAGATACAGCATTGAGATAATTAAAGCACGTACTACTTTAAATTTAACATTTTCTTCTTTTAGGAAAAAATGGAAAACTGGCTAGTGTCTATTAAAATAGTTTTAGATAAGAGGGCTCAGAAGGCCAATGTTTCCATAAACAACGAGAATTTGATGAAGATTTTTAGTATGGGAACAGAGCTAACAAGACCATTTGAATATCTTCTTGCTACTGGGAATCTGCGTTCTAAAACAGGTAAATTAAACAGGTAGGCCATTTTTATTTTCGAATTACCTGCCTGTGTTAGACAGGTGTTATATTAATTAAAATAACTTGCTGAGGAATTTCAGAGTTAGCTCATCCTCACTAAAGCCAGATTTCACGATACGGTAAATTTTGGCAAATGTCTGCCACCCTGAAGAGTTCAAGTTCAGCGAGGTGTCTTGACCGTGTAAATCTAGTGCTAGCACACAGACACATACATTCCCATGACTCCTAGAAAGCAGGTGACCGCTTATGTCTGGAGCAGGGTTACCGGATGTCAGCCTCAAGAGTTTGGATATGTGCCGCTCCCTGAACCAATTGTATTGGAATAAATTGGGAAAATAAAAAGAACAGTTGGGATCCAGAAATCTGCTTTTGTTTTTCTGACAGCTGCTACTAATGCTGCTTCTCTCTGAGTGTGCCAGCTTAACTCTAGGGCCCTCAGATCAGTATAACTCAGTTCTTTCCGTTCACCTGATCTATGTTGCGATAATCTACTTTTGTGTATGGTGGGAGAACTGGGAACTGAATCCAGGGCCACTTAGGTATTAGGCTAATGCTCTTAGCATCGAGCTACATCCCCAGCCCCTGAAGTTTTATCATTTTACCAAAAATCAGAAACAGACAGTTTGGGGTTTTAAAACAAGAATTTGCCTTGTTTTGAATGACTTTTTTTTTTTAATTAAGGTCTTGGCTTCCTGCAAGATTCTGGCCTGTGTGTTGTGGCTGACAAGCTGAACTTCCTTCGCTACCTCTCCCATTTCCGCTGTGTGCACAGAGGGGCTGCCTTTGCCAAGATGAGGACGACCACCGTGCGCAGGCTGCTGCCAGAATCCTGGGGCTTCCTCTGTCCTGTGCACACTCCAGACGGGGCGCCGTGTGGGCTGTTGAACCACCTGACTGCCGTGTGTGAGGTTGTTACCAAGTTTGTGTACACGGCGTCTATTCCAGCCTTGCTCTGTGGCTTAGGTAGGAACAGTGAACAGCCTTGCTGGGTTTCACCACACTGACCAGCGTCAAGCTGTGTGGGGATTCAGCGGGGCGTTTCTTCACTCCTCCACACATGAGTTGGGCTACCTTCTGCTCTTCTCTCTCGGGCAGTCTGAGGAGCTAAAATAGTTCCTTGTCCTCAGTGTTGTCCCTTTTCACAAAATGAAAAGATAGAAAGATGTGAGATGGGACGGCGGGTAGTATTCAAGTGTAGATGCGGTTGTGTGAGTTTTGGGTGGCTCTCCTTTGTCCCTGGTGGACCTTTGCATTTCTCAGTAGAAAACAGTGGTGGTGTGGGGAACTCCTTTAGAAACTGGCTTATGCTCTGTAGCTGATGCCGTAGATCCGTGACTGTTGCCCCTGGGAACTCGCAGCTGCTGTCTCTGCTTTGGGGGAAGCTCAGTCATATGCTTCTCCTAGGCTTGCTGGTTGCCTCCAGTTTGTTTTCTCAGTTAAAGATGTTGGTCTTTGAGTATTTTATACCAGTTAGTCCCGGGCTCTTCCAGTTAAGATATAAAAACCATAGTATCATGTCGTTATTGGATTGGGGGGGGGGGGTTCCTCCGTTGGGTTGAGGTTTATGAAGTGCAGCTTAGAACTCAGAAGGGTCAGGTGATAGATGCTTCAGGTGACCAGAAGGACAGTGAGTCAGAATCAAGACTTTTTATGTAAAATACTTCACCCAGCTGGAAAGTAGCCTCTGAGAGGGAACTTCAGAGAAAAAGATAAAGAAATAGCCCAGAGTCAGGAGATAGAAATTGGAATAATCTGTTTATTTGCTGACTACAAGACAAAGAATAATTTTGTTCTACCACTAATTAAAATCAAGCCAGGCAGAGTGGCACACACCTGTAACCCCAGCACTTGGGTGGTGGAGGCAGGAGGATCAGAAGTTGAAGGAGATCCAAAGCTACATAGGAAGTGTGAGGTCAGCCTGAGTTACCTGAGACCCTGTGTCAAGGTCCAGAAGGAAGCAAAGAGAAAAGGTGAATGTAGAAGTGGATAGTACATCCCACCATGGACGAAGAGACGGGAGGCATTTGCTCTGGCTCTGAGGAAAGGAGCAGAATAAAAGACTGTCCTTGGAGGGTGAGGGCTGATGTGGGTGACACGTGAAGCCCTAAGTGGTAGCCTTTGACACTTGGGAAAATGCTGGCTGTTGTCACATGGCACCTCTGTGTGCCAATGTTCTTTTTCATTTAACTATAGTTGCTTGTCATTTGCAGCCCTGTAGTGTATTCAGTTCACTGCCAATGCTGTCAGCCCATACTGAACCATTACTTCTGGGGCAACTGTTGGGCTCAGCACTCGCAAGTCTAACCGTGAACCCTAAACCAGCAGCCCCAAGCTTATCTGATTTTCTCTGAGGCCGGTGACGGCCATGTTGCACTTAGGAACACTAGGCAGCCCTCGGTACTAAGTATTGGTGTGGCCTTGAACAAACATTGAAAGACTTTCCTGCAGTTGGAGCACAGAGCAAAGATGGCCAAGTATCTACGGCAGGACATTCACATTTCTGCCGTGTCACCTCACAAGTATCCATATTATAATTTTGTGCTTACAAATAAAATGTCTAAGAGGTGTATGTCCAAGTATGGAAACCGCAGATAAGGAGGGTCGGCAATATTCGTTTTTTCTAGGGGAAGGGTATTAAATGAACAGGCTTTAGGAATCCGCATGTGCCCAGCCATCTTCTCACAGGAGATAGGTGCTTGTGTGTTCTTGGTGAAGAAATTTACAGATGTACAAACAATACCAAAGCATTTGTGTTGTCCAGATAGGACAGTTGGACAGCTAAGCTGAGAAAGCCATTACTGACTGCCCTTTTTTTTTTTTGTCCTTGTCCCCCAGGAGTCACTCCTGTTGATGCAGCGCCATGTCGACCGTACAGTGACTGCTACCCTGTCCTGCTGGATGGTGTCGTGGTGGGCTGGGTGGATAAGGAGCTTGCTCCTGAAGTTGCCGACACTCTCCGTCGATTCAAGGTGATTACCAGTCTCTGGGGTGTCTTCCTTACCTCCTGAGCTTGGTTCTCAGCCCTTTCCTCTTGGGGTATCTTCCTTACCCTCCTGAGCTTGGTTCTCAGCCTTTCCTAGTTGATGAAGTGTCCTGGTTACTGTCTACAGTGGTCAAGCAGTCAGCAGGTGGAAGCTAATTCCAGAAGTGCCTCACTCTTCCCACTCTTCCTCTGTTCATCTTGCCTTGTGGGAGGAGTCATTGACAGACACGTGACCTCCAAGCATTTATTGGTCATTTCTGAGGCCCCTGTCTGCTTATGTAACCAGCTTGACTTCCTAGGAATGTCACCAGTTGGTTACCGTGACTGCTCCCCAGTTGTCTTCCCTTGGGAGGTGTTCATCTGCACCTCTTAGGTTGGTCACGTGTAGTTAGTTTTTCAGGGGTAACTTGTGGACCTGATGGTTTTCAGGGGTAACTGTGGACCACGGTCTGATGGTTCTTGCTGACTTTCCACTGCTCTTTTGGTTGCTCTTTGCGAAGTTGCTTGTGACTGTGGCGGTTGGCTGCGCTCACTCTAGTCCACACAGGCCTTGGCCGTCTTCCTTCTCAGTCCCAGGAAGCTAGGGTTACAGTCAGAGTTCTTTATTTCTACTCTTCCTAAGCTTGCAGCTTCTACTGAGGCCAGTCTTAGTGAGCACAATATTTTTATCTTGGTTTTTTTTGAACCAATGACTTTAACAGTTTTCTTTCTATAGTTTGGCTTTCTTTTTTCTGTTCATTATTAACTTTTGTGTTAATTTAATTTGTGGACTGGTGAGATGGCTCAGTGGGCACAGACACACACTCAGACCTAGTGACCTGAGCTTGTTCCCCAGATGGTACAAGGTCCCAAGGAAGAGCTGGCTTCCCAGACTACTCCGCTGCTCGCTCAGTTTGGCTCTCATGGACCTGTACACATGCAAACACTGAATCCATTAGAATTCAAGGCTTGGAGAGATGCCTCAGTGGTTTAGAGCACTGGCTGCTCTTCCACAGGACCTGGGTTCAATTCCCAGAACCCTGTGGTAGTCCACAACTGTCTATAGCTCGGGTTTCAGGGGTTCCCACTCCTTTCTTTGAACTCCATGGGCACCAGGCACAGCATGTAGACTTTTGCAGGCAACCTATTCCTACGTATTAAGTAAATGAGTAAATCTAAAACAATTAACCAATCAAAGAATTCAGTCTGGTCTAGACGTGGTAGCTTAATCCCAAGCAAATGAAAGGCTGAGACAGGGGGATAGCTATAATTAGCAATTTGTTTTTCACTCTTTTCTCTCTTTTTTGAGCTTTTTTTGGTGTCTGTGGTGAGCTTTACCCTCTTAACAGACATCAAAGATGTGATGTGGCTGTTTTAACTGAGCAAGGCTGGTTTCAGGACTCAGCGCTGCCAGGGCTAGAATGTCGCCTTTTAATGTCATTTCCTGGTTCCTCCCTCTGCGCAGTCTCCATTCATCTTTACTGATAATGTGCTGAGATGTGGATCCCTTAAGCATATATAGCTTTTAGAATCTTTTTCAAATTATTGTTTTGGTTTGTATTTCTCCCTTTACTTAAGAGTTTTTAAAATAACTTTAAGATTTATTTTATTTTTTTACTTTTTTATTTTTATTTTACTTTTTTTTTTTTGTTTTTTGAGACAGAGTTTCTTGTATATCCCTGGCTGTCCTGGAACTCACTCTGTAGACCAGGCTGGCCTTGAACTCAGAAATCCGCCCGCCTCTGCCTCCCTAGTGCCTGGATTAAAGGCATGCACCACCAGTAGGTAAGATTTTTTTATGCATGCGTGCAGTGCCCGTGAAGGCCAGAGGAGGGCGCTGGATCTCTGGGAGAGCTCTTGGCACCTGACATGGGTACTGGGAACTGAACCTTGGTCCTTTGTGAGACCAGTAAGTGCTCTTAACCAACGAGCCATTTCTCCAGCCCTGTTTTGGGTTTGTTGTTGATGTTGTATGTGTGTGTGTGTTTTGTGATTTTAAAAATATATGTGTGGGGGGGCTGGGTATGGTGGTGCACATCTTTAATCCCAGCACTTGGGAGGCAGAGACAGGCTGAGTTTGAGGGCCAGCCTGGTCTACAGAGTGAATTTCAGGGCAGCCAGGGCTACACAGAGAAATCCTGTCTCGATAAACCAAATGTGTGTGTGTGTGTGTGTGTACATGTCTGCATTTGGGTATGCTCTTAGCTGTGTAGCCCTTTCTGCATCCCTGTTTTATTTGTTTGTTAATTTCCAAATATAGGATTCTTTTCATCTAATTGTTTGGAAGGAAGTTCATTAACACATGTGTCAAACATAGGAGAATAACTTGCCTTTTAAAAAGCACTCCTTTGCCATTTCTCGTGGGCTGAGTGACCTCGTCTGTAGCTGACACTGGGACAGACAGCTGTGGCTCCGGAGTGCTAGGTTTATTACCCGATGACGTCATCTCTTAGATCTTTTTCTTTACTGTTCTGCCTGGCTCCTCCTCGTGGCAGAGAGGCTGGGATGCCACATACGTTTATTCTTCACTAAACTCTGTTTTGTTAAAACAGGTGTTGAGAGAAAAAAGAATTCCTCCCTGGATGGAGGTGGCCCTGATTCCCATGACAGGAAAACCAAGTCTGTACCCAGGGCTGTTCCTCTTTACCACTCCCTGCAGGCTGGTGAGGCCCGTGCAGAACTTGGAACTGGGCAGAGAAGAGCTCATTGGAACCATGGAACAGGTAGGGACCAGCTGCCGTGTTGCTTACGGAGAACAGCTTTCAGAGGCTTGGTATCGCGTTTTAAAGCATTTGCTAGGAGGTCAGACTGACTTTCCTGGCTCTCTTTGCCCAGCTCTAAGTAGTTTTGCTGTCTTGCCACGCTTCCAGGAACCTGCGGGAGGCACGGTGCTCGCATGACTGCCCTTCCATGCTGCCCAGTGTTCACGGTTCTTTTTCGCTTGGCTCTGTCACAGTTGGTCAGACTGAGGCATCCTGTTGACTCGGGTCTCAGTCGTCACCTGCATCTTTGCCACTGACAAATAGATTTGTGCTTACCTTTTTTTTTAAAATATTTATTTATTTATTTATTTAATGTGTGTGAATTCACTGTTGTTGTCTTCAGATGCACCAGAAGAGGGCATCTGATCCCATTACAGATGGTTGTGAGCCACCATGTTGTTGCTGGGAATTGAACTCAGGACCTCCAGAAGAGCAGTCAGGGCTCTTAATCGCTGAGCCATCTCTCCAGCCCTTGTGTCTACTTTTAAAAAAAAAGAAACTAGGTATCATGGTGCACTTTAATCCCAGCACTGGGGTGGCAGAGCATCCAGGGAGGGCTACCCAGAGAAATTCTATCCGAAATAAATGAACATTTATCCTCCTCTCTGGCTCCTCACATTGGCCATGGTAGATGTAGGATGAGTGTCTAAGGGGAAAGCAATCAGGAGATAGCTCAGCGGCGGAGTGCCTGGCATTCACAGGCTCTGGGTTCTGACTCCAGCACCTTCATAGCAGCGAGTGGGACACCTGCCTGGACATTCCCCATGCTCCTGGCAGAGGTGGTTCCTGACCTGGGTGACGTAAGCACTGTGCAGCCTTGAGCGCCAGCCTCTGGGAAGCAGCAAGACCACCACAGTTGTTCCATGCCTCTCTTCCTGTCCTCCTCTGCTCCAGCTCTTCATGAACGTCGCCATCTTTGAGGACGAGGTGTTTGGTGGCATCTCCACACACCAGGAGCTCTTCCCTCACAGCCTGCTGAGTGTGATCGCCAACTTCATCCCCTTCTCAGATCACAACCAGAGTCCTCGGAACATGTACCAGTGCCAGATGGGTAAGGTGGGCAGGGGTGGGGGTCGGCACATGAGAGCACAGAAAGCACTTGTAAATTAAGTTGAGGTGATTTCAGACTCACAGTAAGCTTCAAGAATACTATGAAGAATGCCCGCAGATGAGATGTCTGTTCTGTTACCAGCTGGCCCAGTTGCTTTTTCAAGCATGGTGATGCCCTCCTCCACAGTTCAGTGCATGTCCCCCACTGTTAGGACTTTCTTAGGATATTTATCAGAATTAGGAAGTTTAGCATTAACTTTTTTTTTTAAGATTTATTTATTTTGGGGCTGGTGAGATGGCTCAGTGGGTAAGAGCACCCGACTGCTCTTCCGAAGGTCCAGAGTTCAAATCCCAGCAACCACATGGTGGCTCACAACCATCCGTAACGAGATCTGGCGCCCTCTCCTGGAGTGTCTGAAGACAGCTACAGTGTACTTACATATAATAAATAAATAAATCTTTAAAAAAAAAAAAGATTTATTTATTTTATGTATATGAGTACACTGTCGATGTCTTCAGACACACCAGAAGAGGACGTTAGATCCCATTATAGATGGTTGTGAGCCACTGTGTGGTTGCTGGGAATTGAACTCAGGACCTCTGGAAGAGCAGTCAGTGCTCTCAACCTCTGAGCCATCTCTCCAGCCTCTAGCATTGACTTCCATATTGAAAAAAAAATCTTACTTTAAATTACACCCGTGTGTGTCCACAAGTGAGTACTGTGTGTATATGCAGGTGTCTGCAGAGGCCAGGGGCATTGAGTGCCTCTTGAGCTGAAGTTAGTCAGTCGTGACCCTGCCGTGGGTACTGGATACTGAGTGAAAGAGCAGCGTGCACTCTGTGTTTTTGTCCTTACTCGCTTTGAAGTGGAGTGAGGCACAAAAGGCCCGTGGCCAGTCACCTGTTCTGCTAGTGTGTCTCCCTTGATGCAGAGGAACTCTTCAGTTTGTTTGTGACATTTACATTTTTAAAGAAAATGGCTTGTTTGTCTGAGCTCTTGTGACTTACTTAGGCCGTTATAGTCAAATCACATACCTTCTGTACTCTTCATTTCGTCTGAGTCACGCTCTGAGCATTTGACATTCTCTCTACCCCCACGGCCTTCCTTGAGCTAGTCTTGAATCAGTATCCTCTGGCCTCTGTCTGTCGTCCCAGGATTACAGGTGTACATGTCCCACATCACGTCCTGCATCCTTGTGGCAGATTTGTTGTTTACTGCATGGGTGTGTGACTACAGATCCTCTTGTCATTATTCTGAGATGTCTTTTTCACGCTCACCTGAAGGAAATCTTTGCTGGCTGTATAGTGCTGAGTGGACATATTCCTTTATTTCAGTGTTGCTTGTAGTCTGTGTGGGCTTGCAAAGTACAGTTTCCCTGTCCAGTGTACTGGTTTTTTCTCTCTTTAAGACTCATTCTTAAGCTGGACGAGATGGTGCACACCTTTAATCCCAGCAGTTGGGAGGCAGAGGCAGGCAGATCTTTGAATTTGAAGCCAGCCTGGTCTACAGAGTGAGTACCAGGACAGCTAGGACTATACAGAGAAACTTTGTCTCAAAAAATATAAAACAAAAAGACTTGTTCTTTATTTTTGTTTTCAGATTGACTGAATGTCTAAACATGATTCTTTTTGTGTTCCGATAGCATTTACTGGTCTATTTTCAAGGGTTTCCAAACTTGCTTCTTCTTCTTAATTTCTCCTCCTCTTTAAAGACTTAGCCATGCGTTTTCATAAACACCCCTGTGGTTATTCACCTTGCTGTGTGTGCAGGTTATGTGTGTGGGTATACACGCTGTGGCATGATGGTGGAGGTCGGAGGGCAGCATAAGGGTGGAGGTCAGAGGGCAGCATGAGGGTGGGGGTCAGAGGGCAGCATGAGGGTGGAGGTCGGAGGGCAGCATGAGGGTGGGGGTCGGAGGGCAGCATGAGGGTGGAGGTCGGAGGGCAGCATGAGGGTGGAGGTCGGAGGGCAGCATGAGGGTGGAGGTTGGAGGGCAGCATGAGGGTGGGGGTCAGAGGGCAGCATGAGGGTGGGGGTCGGAGGGCAGCTCTGTGGAGTAGTCTCTCTTCCTGACTTTATGCTGGTTCTGGGGCCTGAACTCAAGTTGTCTTTCAGTCTAGGTCTTCTACTGGGTGGGTTGTTTGTTGGATTGTTGTAGCTCCCAGTTTATGCGTTCCAGGTATTTGTTCTGTATTCCCGAAGGTATGTTTTCCTGTGTCTGTTGAGCTTGATAGAGTGGGTGCTGTAAAGCTACTGTTCAGCATCGGGGCGTCCCGGGGTCGCTATCCATTGACTGTAGTTTTTCTTGGGTGCGTTATGTTTACTGTTGTGTCTCCAGTAACTGCTGTGTCAGCTCTTATCACTGATGGGCCTCTCTGCATGGGCTGTTGCAGTCTTGACTGCTGTTTAACTAGGTTCTTAGTCTCAGCTAAGCTACTTGGCTCAGTCTCATGCATCATGAGCCATTCAGTTCCCACCAAAGGTTTAAACTCAACATGTGTGCAGAGTAAAGGCTCTTCCTGGGTGGTCCCCACTTTTTTTTCTAAATGCCTCTTACTTTCCAGTAGCTGCCATGCTGTGAATTCTGTTCCTTGATTCTTCAAAACAGTAAACCACGGGGGTTTCTAAAATAATTAAAAACTGATTTTTTTTTTTATTAGTAAAGTGATTGCTTTGTTTCAAATATAATTCCTCTCAGTTTCTGACTACTTCAGCAAACCCCAGTCCTTAGGCAGTAAGTGGGTGGCCAGCCGACAAAAGCGGCCTAATGGAGTGTCCTGGTGCTCAGTGCTGTGAAAAGGCACCGTGACCACGGCAACTCCTACAAAAGAAAGCATTTAATTGGGTCCAGCTTCAGTTTCAGAGATTTGGTCCATTTATCAACGGGGTAGGAAGCACAGTGCCCCATAGGCAGATACGGGGCTGGAGAAGTATCAGTTCTACATCGGATCCGCAGGCAGCATGAACAAGCAGAGCCAGTGGACCTGGGTTGGCTTTTGAAATCTCAGAGCCCACCCCCAGTGACACACTTCTTCCAACAAGGCCACAACCACCCCAGCAAGGCTACCATACCCTAGTCCCTCTCCAGCCGTACCGCTTCTGTACCGCTTCTAATGACTGCGCATTCAGACATGTGAGCCACGCGGCCATTCTCATCCAAACCACCACACGGAGGGGGGTGGGGGGGGCTGGTTTGGCTTCCTGTACCAGGGAGTGCAGCCTGTCCTGGCAGGAGGCGCAGGGGCAGCTGGCCACACAGCATCCGCAGACTGCACTCAGTTTGCTTTCTCCTCTGTATTCAGTCCAGGAGCCCAGTCCATGTTTAAGTTGTGTCTCCTACCTCCTGTGTTCACCTCACCTAGATAATCCCATATAGACACGTTCGCAGATTTGTTTCTATGTAATTTCTATATCTAGTCAAGGTGACATTTCTGTACACATTTTTGGTTTTAAATCATCTTGCTCTGAAAGGATTCCTTGTAAAGGAATTCACAGATGTACCCACTTACCTGTCCCCAGACTTTACAAATACTGACATTTCTGTGTTTGCATCCACACGAGTCCCACACTTGATATTGATATTCTCTATGGCTTTCAGTGTTTCCATTGAATATAAATGACAGTGTTGCTAGCTGTGTGTAACAAGTGTCTATGAGTGTATGTACATTACATGCAGTTCTTCCTGGCCTGTTCTCTCATAGTCTAGGCGTGATGATGTTCTTGGTTCTTTTTTTTTTTTTAATTTTTCGAGACAGGGTTTCTCTGTATAGCCCTGCTGGCTGTCCTGAAACTCACTTTGTAGATCAGGCTGGCCTCGAACTCAGAAATCCGCCTGCCTCTGCCTCCCAAGTGCTGGGAATAAAGGCATGCGCCACCACCACTCAGCGACGTTCGTGGTTCTTAAAGCTGATGTTAGTCTGATAAGCAGAGCCGCCATGCTTGCTTTATTCATTCTGTGGTGTGTATTTAGTTCTTTGCAGTTTTAGGAAGCACGTTGAGAATTGAGGATTGAAACAAGATACAAAAACTTTTTTTTTTTTTTTTTGTAGGTAAGCAGACCATGGGCTTTCCGCTGCTCACTTACCAAAACCGATCAGATAATAAACTCTATCGACTCCAAACCCCTCAGAGTCCTCTAGTAAGACCGTGCATGTATGATTTCTATGACATGGACAACTATCCGATCGGGACAAACGCCGTTGTAGCTGTGATATCCTATACTGGCTATGATATGGAGGATGCCATGGTGAGTGTTCTGGTTGTAACTCTGCAATCCTTTTCCATTGCTGTTTGTGAACTTTCTTACTGTGAGATCACTGAAGGAATGTTTGTGTGTCCTCAAGGCCATAATGCATTTGTTCTTTAAATGGTTAATTCCTGTTCTGAGATAAATGGAGGGAAACATTGAAAAATAGCCAGTGTGTATATCTTCCATATCCGTGGACACACTATGGGTAAAGGTTGATATGAGGTTTGGTATATTCACCCTTTATGTTTATCTTTGATTACGTCTTAAGCCATTTATGAGTCTGGGGCTTGATAGCGTTGGTAATTTAGAAATGTAGTTTCTTTTTTTTGTTTTGTTTTTTTTTTTTGTTTTTCGAGACAGGGTTTCTCTGTATAGCCCTGGCTGTCCTGGCACTCACTTTGTAGACCAGGCTGGCCTCGAACTCAGAAATCCGCCTGCCTCTGCCTCCCGAGTGCTGGGATTAAAGGCGTGCGCCACCACGCCCGGCAGAAATGTAGTTTCAAAATCAAATGCTGGTTACTTTAAACCAAATATTAGTGTAGCCATCACTGGTTATAGATGATTAGTGCAGCCATCACTGGTTATAGATTAGTGCAGCCATCACTGGTTATATTCTGAGAGTCTTTGTTTGCTCCCAGTCTCATAAGTTAACTGGACTCTGCCTCCACAGATTGTGAACAAGGCTTCCTGGGAACGAGGCTTCGCTCATGGAAGCGTCTACAAGTCTGAGTTCATAGACCTCTCAGAGAAGTTTAAGCAGGGAGAGGATAACCTGGTGTTCGGGGTCAAACCTGGTGACCCTCGGGTGATGCAGAAGCTGGACGATGATGGGTTGCCATTCATAGGCGCAAAGCTGGAGTATGGCGACCCTTACTACAGCTACCTCAACCTTAACACTGGGGAAGGCTTCGTGGTTTACTACAAGTAAGTCTGGGGACATGTTAGACTGCTGGTTGGTTAGCTAGTGGAAAATTGTATCATTGGGAACCTGGATGGTCAGGAGGACACTGTGTTGACCAGCCTGGCCCTGATGTAATGGGTGATGCCCCTGCCTCTTAAGTGACGGGAGTATAGGCCTATGCTGCTACACTTGGCTTCTGTGCTGGTTTTTATGGGCTGTTTCTTAGTAAAATTACTGGAGGTCAATGTTGTCTTCAAACAGAAGAAAAAAAAAATATCTCTGTTCTAAGGGCTAGGACATTCAGGGTTGAGGCACTGATGGACTCACTAAGGTGATCGTCTGGTGGCCCTGCCTTAGTGTCCTCACATGGGGGAAGATGGGAAGGCAGATGCAGGGAACAGCTCAGACCCCTTCTGTGAAACCCTGTCTATTAATGAGGCTCCCTCTTCAGGACTTAAATCTGTCCTTGGGTTGGAGAGATGGCTCAGTGGTTAAGAGCACTGACTGCTCTTCCAGAGGTCCTGAGTTCAATTCCCAGCAACCACATGGTGGATCATAACCATCTGCAATGTGACCCAATGCCCTCTTCTGGTGTGTCTGAAGACAGCGACAGTGTACTCTCACACACATTAAATAAATAAATAAATAAATAAATAAATAAATAAATAAATAAATAAATCCATCCTGAAGACCTGACTCCTGACAGCCCAGCAGCAGAGGTGGGGTTGGGTGTGACCTGGTGGTGAACACACATGGGTGATGTCATTCATGGTCATTGCAGAAGTGAGCACTGTGCTGTTTTTGGTGTCTTGCTTTTGTAGTAGCTTTCTAAGGTCATTTCCTTCAAACATGCAGTTAGGGGTGTTTCCTAGCCAAATTACTGGGTTCTTTGGCCTCTCTTTAAAAGATGAATGATTGACGTTGCTGCTTTACAGGGATGGCTTCAGTGGACCTGCCTAGAAGTTTTTCATTTGCTAATCTTCTCTCAGATAAGCGTAATTAGGAATCGTAGCCAGCATCTATTTATATTGCTGAGCAGATGGGGATGCGGTTTACACTCTTTATAAACATTAATCATGTTGACAGGGCTTAAATATTTATTAAGTTCAAACAAAGCTTGCCTAGGCTCTGTGTCACATGCCTCTGTTCCTAGCACATGGGAGACAGGCAGGGGGATCACTGCAAGTTCTAGGTCAGCCAGGGCTAGAGACTCAGCAAACAGAACAAACTGCTTGACTTCTTATTTCATGCATTTTCTTGTAGGAGTAAAGAAAACTGTGTTGTGGACAACATCAAAGTGTGTAGTAATGACACGGGCAGTGGGAAGTTCAAGTGTATCTGCATCACAGTCCGCGTCCCCCGGAACCCAACCATTGGAGATAAGTTTGCCAGCCGTCATGGTCAGAAGGGTATTTTGAGCAGATTGTGGCCAGCCGAGGACATGCCTTTCACTGAGAGTGGCATGATGCCGGACATTCTGTTTAATCCTCACGGGTTTCCCTCCCGTATGACCATAGGTATGTTAATCGAGAGCATGGCTGGGAAGTCTGCAGCTTTGCACGGTCTCTGCCATGATGCTACGCCCTTCATCTTCTCCGAGGAGAACTCTGCCTTAGAGTACTTTGGTGAGATGTTAAAGGCTGCTGGCTACAACTTCTATGGCACCGAGAGACTGTATAGTGGCATCAGCGGGATGGAGCTGGAGGCTGACATCTTCATTGGTGTGGTTTATTACCAGCGCTTACGACACATGGTGTCAGACAAATTTCAAGTCAGAACAACTGGAGCCAGGGACAAAGTCACCAACCAGCCCCTCGGGGGACGAAACGTTCAGGGTGGAATCCGCTTTGGGGAGATGGAGCGGGATGCTCTGTTGGCACACGGTACATCTTTCCTTCTTCATGACCGGCTTTTCAACTGCTCTGACCGTTCTGTCGCCCACGTGTGTGTGGAGTGTGGCAGTTTGCTTTCTCCGCTACTTGAGAAGCCTCCTCCGTCTTGGTCTGCGATGCGCAACAGAAAGTACAACTGCACTGTCTGTGGCCGCAGTGACACCATCGACACCGTCTCTGTGCCGTATGTCTTCCGGTACTTTGTAGCTGAGCTGGCAGCCATGAACATCAAAGTGAAACTGGACGTCATCTGACTTGATCCCCGCCATCTGAGCTAGGAGATGAGAACAGGAGGTGTCCTCATCCAGTGAGGTTATTATGGGCTCACTCTGGGTCTTTACGAGAATTTCAGTACTGAAGCCAAGAACAGGCAGGTGAAAATTCCAGACTTCTGAGTCTCTGTAACCTACTGAAGTTGGTTTTCATATCTTTTTTTTTTTTCTTTTTTTTTTTCTTTTGGTGTTTCAAGACAGGGTTTCTCTGTATATCCCTGGCTGTCCTGGAACTCACTTTGTAGACCAGGCTGGTCTCAAACTCAGAAATCCACCCGCCTCTGCCTCCTGAGTGCTGGGAGGCCCAGCCTCATCTCTCTTTTTTAAAAAAGTTATTTTTGTGCCTTTAAAAAATGACTTAATTGATAATAGATCATGCAGGGCAGGGCACCTTCTTTCTGGGCCCAGGTTCACTGGTCCCTGCTTTCAGTAGCAGGGGGTGTCTGTTATCCAGAGCGGGCCAGTACAATAAACAGAAAATGGAAGCCATATGTGTAATTTTTATTTTTATATACATAGAAACTAAAGCTAGTTCATGTATATAATTTGATGGGTGAATTGGAATGTCGGTGTGGTCTGTGATGTCATTATCACAGTCAAGGTGAGTAACTAGATCTATTGGTCAGAGTTGAGTGCCGCAGTAGAGAGAGCAGCTCACCAAGATGCTAACCATTTTCCACAGGAGCGAAGGTGTTCAGCCTCCTTGAAAAGACTGACCCCAGCTAGCACATAGCAGTTGCTTTTATTCAGTCATTACACAAAATTAATTGGGTCAGAAAAGGTTCCAACTGCCGGAGTTATCTTGCTGTCCGAGAGAGCAGACAGCCCACACAAAGCCCTTTCTGACCATGGCTAGTCATAATCAAAAGCAAGCACTCCAGGTTTGCCAGGAGTGTCTTAGGACCAAGGTCTGTGCAGCTGAAAACAAGTGCAGACTTTGGAGGGAGGCAACATTTCTTCAAGGTTCAAACGTCTCAAAACAATTTCTTAGCCTCTGCTTATTAATCTAGACATAGCAGAGGCTTTGCTGAGACATTTCACTCAAACCGGACACAAAGGTTTCCTATAAATTTCACTACACAGATTCATCATCTCCAAAGTTTCCTTGTGCACCTTTGAGTGGTGTGTGTGTGTACTGAGATGTCCTCTTCACAGAGTGCTAGCCTACCAGTTTGGCTTTTCTGCTAACTCATGGTGGGATCGTGCAGCACCTATCCTGTGTGATTGGCATCTTTCACATAGCATGACCTCGTCTATGCTCAGCCCTGATTTTGAACATGGTGGGGCTTCCTCTTCCTTTAAGGCTGAATGTATCTGATTATTGAATAACTATGTTCCTTTGCTTTTTTGTTAACCTCTGTATGCCTCCGTGCTTGTTAGAGTTCTGTGTGTGCGCTTGTGTATAACATCTTACACAGCCGTACTGTTCCCTGTTAATGGGTGTTTGAATTTTTTCATAAGGAGAACACCTTCAACTGGTTGATCCTTCCCACGTGTTAACAGCTCAGCTTTAGACCCGGACACCCTATTCTCTGTCTCTTCACAATACCGTAGCTGGGGATAGTGTGCAGATCTAGTGACACAAATATTTGTATTCTAAGGGTCTTGTTGCCAGTGAACTAGTCACCTCCCTACTCCAGCCTCCAGAGTGTGAGAATTAGCATCATATCCCACAATACCTTGCTAAATTTTTTAAAATTAACTTTTGATCTTAAATTGTAGATTCTTGACTAAAAAAATCTATGTGACTTTAAGACAACCCCGGAGCTTACTCAGACTTGGCCGTTTTATGTGTTCTTATGCATAGTTAGTTGCGTGGACTGTTATCCTCTGGGTAGATTGCTGTTACACACAGGACATTACTACCACAAGCTTGTCCTGTTGTGCCTTCTCTCATTATCTCTAACCCTTCAACATATTCTCCATAATTTCAAGAAATACATGTAAATCGAACCATGGCATATTCTGAAATAGACATTTTTTTCTTTTTTTACTTAACAGAGTTTACTTTATATTTGTGCAAGTTGTATGTGTGAGTTCATGCCTTTGCATTGCTGTATAGTACTCCACAGTATGGGTGACCTACTTTTACCATCCACTTTGAAGGACATTTTGATTGTTTCCAGTTTGGGGCACTGAGAGAGAAAGCTTCTCTGGAAGGCCACATGCATGCTTGTGTGTAGATATAAACTTCTTGTATCTGGGACAAACGTTCAAGAAGCAATTATTGTGTCATAAGATGGTTACCTGATTTCATAAGAAATAGGGGAGGAAGCCGGGCGTGGTGGCGCACGCCTTTAATCCCAGCACTCGGGAGGCAGAGGCAGGCGGATTTCTGAGTTCGAGGCCAGCCTGGTCTACAAAGTGAGTGCCAGGACAGCCAGGGCTACACAGAGAAACCCTGTCTCGAAAAACCAAAAAAAAAAAAAAAGAAAGAAAGAAATAGGGGAGGGGCTGGGGGAATGGCTGACTAAAGGCTTGCTATGCAAGCGGGAAGACCTGAGTTATGGATCTCCAACACCTGCATAAAAGGCATGGCAGGGCAGACTTGGAATCCCAGTGTTGGGATGAGGATACAGGCTCCCGGGTGCTCACTGGTGGGTTTTAAGGTTCAGTGACACCCTGTCTTCAAAAAGCTTCAGGTGTCAAGCAATAGAGGAAGCCACCTGCCTCCAGCCTCTGCCTGCACACGCAGTTGTGCATCCTCACACACATGTACGTCATACTCTTGGTCCCTAGTTTCCTTTTCCCACTCCCTCTTAGCGGCTACTGACGTTTGCAGCGTGCCTGTCCTGGTGTTTTCTCTCAGACCAATAACATTGCCCTTGAGCGTCCTAAATGAGTACCTTTTAAAATTCTTTCATTAATGAGCTCCCCAAAAGGGTACCCCAGTAACAGAAGCACTCTTGAGATCATTTCTCAGATCCGCTTCACTTCAAACCTTAGGGTTATCTAGTTCTCTCCATTCGATTCTTAATGACTCTTTTGGCAGAGCAACCAGACAAAAGAAACTAGAAGTGTGGCGTGTCATGTCTCCCAAAAATGAAAGTGTCACTGTATATTATGAAGGCCACGGCAGTCGTTCTCATTTTACAACTGGGTGCTAATTTTACCGCTCATTTTCTCTAGCTTAGGCCTCTCCATACTAGGCATATTTAGCCTTACAGGGAAATGAACTTCCAGGTCTAGCCCTATAATCTGAAGGCAGATGTGGAGGGGGTGCAAACACCACCCAGGGAAATTACAAAGAAAATAATTTGTGCACGATTGCAAGGAGCAAGCAATAAAACCCACTCTCGTCCTGCCTTTACCACAAGGGAGGCCCAGTGTGGCGATTAAGGTCATTCCTTCCCGTCAAGCTGGAACTAAAGTCAGAGCTTAAAGCCGGTGGTAGCAGCTCAGCCTGAGAGGGCAATCTCCGTGTGCCTAAACTAGCAGCGGCGGGCACAGCTGCCGCCTCAGCCGCAGCGTGTGCCGAGCCATAGTCACGCGGGCCGGTGGCCTCCAGCCGGGAAAGTGGCAGCGCGAGCGGCTGTAGATCTGACCTACAGGGAACCAACTCTGGTGCTCGGTGCCCTGCTGCTCGATCACGGCCGAAGTCCTGCTTCCGGTGATCACTAAGCGCCACCTCCACAAGCCGGAAGTAAATAAACTAAAATAGCTGACGGACCGGAAGTAGTTACGGGGGCCGCCTCCCGGATAGGCAGTGAGGCGGAAGGCAAAGCAGGACACAGCCATGAAGGTTGGACCGATGTGGGATGATGGCGGGGACGCTCGGCAACCGGAAGAGTGAGGCCAGGAGGTCTGGGCTGGGCGCCGCCATGACAACCCGATACCGGAAAAGGCGGGTCTCTTCTCCCTGACTGATCGGCGCCTGAATTCGCCTGGAGATGTGAGTTACAACTCCCTATAACTCTAGATCATGCTTGGCAGACTGCACGGTCCTCAACGGGAAATGTCTGAATTCAACACTCCAGGCCTGCTTCACAATAGCCAGACTTTGTCTTAGGACTTCCACGATCTCCCGGGAAATCGTACCTTGTTCCACAACGCGCAGGGATCGGCGATTATTTCTGCCCCATGTTGGTTGTCCCTATCACAGGATCCTTAAAACCCCCCAAATCCAGACTAGTCCAATCACAGACCAAAATCAGAACTCATCCTTGCCTCCTCTTGAGATTATCTTCAATTTACCCTGTCCCACAGGCAGGCAGCCCTGGAAGTCACTGCTCGATACTGCAGCCGGGAGCTGGATCAGTATGGCCAATGTGTGGCAGCCAAGCCAGAGTCGTGGCATCGAGATTGTCACCACCTTAAGATGAGCATTGCTCGCTGCACGTCCTCCCAGTGAGTGTACAACTGGGGGCTAGAGGGTGCCAGGCAGTAGGGTTTGAATGTTTCAGGGTCTAAAATGCCCTACCCCCCCACAGCCCGATCATCCGCCAGATCCGCCAGGCCTGTGCTGAGCCCTTTGAAGCCTTTGAGAAGTGTCTTCGCTTGAATGAGGCAGCAGTGGGCAACTGTGCTGAACACATGCGCCGCTTCCTGCAGTGTGCAGAGCAGGTGCAGCCACCAAGTTCACCCACAACTGGAGAGGTAAAGGAGGCTCACTCGATCGTAGCTTTGTCCCTTCACAACTCCCTTCATTTTCTAGTTTAAATACCTTCAAGAACCAGTCCCAGCCCCATTCCCATACATGGCCCTGGCTGTGCATCCAGAATCTAAAAACTATGGTTCTCTGTCCCCGAGTGGACATGCCTCTGCTTGTCTCCACCTTTCACACTCCCCTCTGCCAGGGCACCTGCCCCAGCCTTTCCCTGGCTTGCCTGACCCTCTGTGTTCCATATAATGACCTGGATTCTAATAATGAATAACCCTTGCTTAAAACTCTCTGGTGGCCGCCAATTCACACTGAACAAAGTCCCTGATTCTTACCAGATCCCCTGTGTTCTTCCTTTCCTCAGCCACTGTGTCCCCTTCACTGCTTTCCAGCTGTGCTGGTAGGGGTGAGGGGGTGAGATGGAGGGGTGCACAGAAAAGGATCTTGTTAATGTACACAATACATAAATACATATACAATATGTCTGAAATACTAAACTGTTATTGATGGAGCCATTAGGAAAGTCTTAAAAATGCTCTGGGTTTGGCAGAAATGGAAGAGTGAGGAGCCCTCCCTCCCTTGCTGCTCTTGCTGGACCTCTCCAAGGGAAAGTTCACACCTTTGACATCTGAGCACCTCCATGGGCTCTCTGTCCCTGCAGCTCTGCCTTTTCTTTCTCGCCTTCTTTTGGGCTAGTGTGTTGACTCATCTTGTCCTTTCCAGTCCTTCTGTGATGGTCTCAGAATGGACTCAGAGGACATCTTAGCATGTTGGCTTCTGCATAGAAAGCTCTTTGAGGTTTCTGTTCTACTAGACCAGCTCTCACCCCAGCGTAGCCTGCATCCCAGGTGACCTGGTCCCACCTCTCCACTCTCCACCTCGAACTCCATACTCCATCCTCAGTGGACAAATGTACAGGTGCTCAGGAGCATATCTGCTTTGCTTATCCATCTCCTGTCTAATTCTTTTTTTTTTTTGTTTTTTTTTTGTTTTTTTCGAGACAGGGTTTCTCTGTGTAGCCCTGGCTGTCCTGGCACTCACTTTGTAGACCAGGCTGGCCTCGAACTCAGAAATCCGCCTGCCTCTGCCTCCCGAGTGCTGGGATTAAAGGCGTGCGCCACCACGCCCGGCTTCCTGTCTAATTCTTATTCTGTGTACCTGATACATCTCCCCAAAAGCTTCCTCTGTCCCCCCATTCCTACTCCCTGGCTCTTAAGCTCTATCAGCTCCCTGCATCCCAGGCCACACCCTATCATTTCCCTTAGATCTCATGCTTCAGGAGTATTCTTGGCTAGAGGTTAACCTCTTATTATGTCTGATATTCATTGGCTTTTTGTTTGGTTGGGTTGGGTTGGGTTGGGTTGGTTTGGTTTTTTTATAGAACAGGGGTAGACGAAAGATTTAGGTTATGGGAGCAGAAACTGTCCAGAGGGACCTTTAATTCTCCACAGGAAATGCTCAGGGATGGTTGCATGCTGTTTATACTAATTACGTAGCCATCTCATAGGAACATTTATTTCTTTCAAGTGTCTTTGGCATCTGGACGTTAAAGCTCTTATATTCCTTTTTGTTTTGTTTTGTTTTTAACTTTAGTTTTTTATTTTTCTTTTTTTTTCTTTTTTTTTTTTTTTTTTTTTTGGTTTTTCGAGACAGGGTTTCTCTGTGTAGCCCTGACTGTCCTGGCACTCACTTTGTAGACCAGGCTGGCCTCGAACTCAGAAATCCGCCTGCCTCTGCCTCCCAAGTGCTGGGATTAAAGGCGTGCGCCACCACGCCCGGCGAGTTTTTTATTTTTCATTTTATGTGTATCAGTGTTTTTTCTGCATGTATGTGGACCATGTGTGTGTGATGTCCATGGAGGTCAGGAGGGGGCTTCAGATCCCCTAGAGTCCCCTGGGGTTAGAGTTTCTGTGGGTGGTTGTGAGCCACCATCCAGGTGCTGGGAACTGAACCCAGGTTCTCTGCAGAAGGAGCGAGTGCTGAGCAATCTCTTGGGCCCCTCTTCCTTCAAGGTTGTCTTCCTAGGCAAGAAGCTATTCTCTTCTCCGTCTCCTGTGACCCCACGGTTCCTCTTCCCTGCAACTAAAATGGCTTTTTTTTTTTTTTTTAAGATTTATTTATTTATTATATGTAAGTTCACTGTAGCTATCTTCAGACACTCCAGAAGAGGGCGCCAGATCTCGTTACGGATGGTTGTGAACCACCATGTGGTTGCTGGGATTTGAACTCTGGACATTCGGAAGAGCAGTCGGGTGCTCTTACCCACTGAGCCATCTCACCAGCCTTAAAATGGCTTTTAAAAATGGAAATTAGGGCAGGGAGGCGGCTTGGTAGGTAAAGACATTTGCTGCCGAGTCACCGACTCCTGCAGGTTGCCCTCTGCTGGGCATGCACGTCTCCACACAAGCATCCCCATCATAAATTAGTAAATGTAAGGGTTAAAAACAGAATGGAAAGTAGGGTCTCCTGTCTCCCCTCCTGCTCCAGGCTCTCTAGGGCACTGGGAAGGGCAAACACCAATTTCTCCACTGTCCTGTTTCTTCATGCCTATGACATCACAATGCTGACTTTTCCTTCTAATTGGGGGTGATGAGATGTAGGCCTCCTCTGTTCTCTGATCGTCACATGAAAATGCCCTCAGGGGCTGGTGAGATGGCTCAGTGGATAAGAGCACCTGACTGCTCTTCCGAAGGTCCAGAGTTCAAATCCCAGCAACTACATGGTGGCTCACAACCATCCGTAATGAGATCTGGTGCCCTCTTCTGGAGTGTCTGAAGACAGCTACAGTGTACTTACATATAATAAAAAAAAAAAAAAAAGAAAATGCCCTCAGCTCCCATGTGACATAAAGGCCTTCATGGGCGAGCTCATGGTTCTGTTGCTGACAGTCTGGCAGCTTCCTGTTCCCGCACAGACTTCTGCTCTTTGCCTTGGGGCTTAGGATTTCCTACCAGCTGACTAGTTAGGTGTCTTCCTACCAGCTGACTAGTTAGGTGTCTTCCTACCAGCTGACTAGTTAGGTGTCTTCCTACCAGCTGACTAGTTAGGTGTCTTCCTACCAGCTGACTAGTTAGGTGTCTTCCTACCAGCTGACTAGTTAGGTGTCTTCCTACCAGCTGACTAGTTAGGTGTCTTCCTACCAGCTGACTAGTTAGGTGTCTTCTTTGTATGTCTCTCCCTCCTCTTTGAAAGGAAGCTCTCTAGAGTGAGAGATGTTTGCCCCTAGGTCCCCTGCACTTGTAACAATGCTGGCACAGGCCTGAATCCTAGCACTTGGAGGCTGAACTAGGAAGATTGCCATGAGTTCAATCTAGCCTGAGTTCCATTAAGTGAGTTCTAGGTCAGCCTGGGGTACTGGGAGTTCTAAACTACCCTGGGCTAGAGTAAGAACCCTGTCTCTTGTCCTCCAAAAAACAAACAAACAAACAAACAAACAAGAACAGTACCTTCCAGCTCCATGTTTCGCTTATCCTGGTCAAATTGTTCTCATGGCAAGTGGCCAAGGCCACTACTTGGCACCTTTTCCCTCCAGACACCCGCTGTGTTACCTCATTTCCCTATCAGAGGTCTCAGGGCCAGTAACTGCGGATATGTTTTCTCCACAGGCACAGCCCCTGCCTGCCTCCTGACAACCCCTTGGACTTTGAGAAAACCGACTTGATTGACCGTCCCACTTGATGTCCTCTCCTAGAAGAGTGACAAGAGTTTTATAGTCTTGAGGGCCCTGCTATGGGTCTGGCGCTCCTGGACATCAGGACACTAAATAAATAAAGACTGAGTACTGGGCTCTGATTCCAGCCTTCAGTATTGAAAGGGAGAAGAGCGATGAGGGAAAGCTTGCTCATCCATCCCCCGGCTTTCCTTGGTCTGCCAAGTAAGCGCTCAGGAGGGGCCTGGGTGCTCTTGTTCTAGGCTCAGGAGTAGGATGACTCAGACAGCCATCTCTGGCCCTGCTGTCTGTGTGTTGGAGGTAGGCTTCCCTCCCACTCACAGTCAACCAGATAAATGTTTAAGTCTAGGCAGTCCTGAAGCTCACTACATAGACCTAGCTGGAGGCAGACTCAACAGCCGTCTTCCTGAGTGCCAGGGTTCTAGGTGTGAACCACCATGCCCAGCTTTCTTCCCTCCAGAGCTGGAGCTGGAGACAACCCGTAGCTGCACACATGCCAGTGAGCTATGCCCTGCCTACCATTAGTACCCGCAGCCTACATTCACTACACCTTATTACTGTTCTCTTGAGACGTGGCAGAGGAGCAATAAATAGCACATTTTTTCCATTGCTGAATTAGATCCAATTGAGCAGTAGACATGGACTTTGGGCAGTGGGCATAAAAATACTGATCTTACTGAAAATAGCCGTGCAGAGGCAGAAGCAGGGGGCGAGGATCAAAAGGTCGTCCTTTGCTGCATAGTTTGAGGCCATACTGGGCACCCTGAGGCCCCTTCTCGTTAAATAAACTTTAAAAATTGAAAGCTGGAAAGCTGTGGATTGGCCTCCTCCTTCACTAGGTTTGTATGTTGTCTTGATTCGCAGTCTTCCAGAAGCCAAGTCTCAGAACGAGGCACTGTTGGTACAGTCTCAGTCTGAATCCAGAAACAGTGGTAGGGAGTGGGGAAGGAAGACAAGAAGGCAGCCAATAAAGAATGCATTACAAGGGTGACAAGATGGGTCAGTGGGGTCAGCATGCTTGCCACCACCCCTGAAGGCCTGAGTTTGACCCCATGACCCACATGATAGAAGGGTAGAGCTGATTGAGACAAGTGGTCTTTTGACCCCCATACATGACCATGGTATTTCCCTGCCTCCCACCCCAGTGAAGCAGATGAATAAAATATAGTTTTTAAAAGTACACTATCAAGCTGGCTACCACTGTCAGAAATGAGACCTCAGAAGATGGCCAAGAACTTAGCTACTGTATATAGAAATTAGTGCATTTACCAACTCCCTGTCTGTCAGGGAGGGCCATTGTCACAGGCACTGAACCTCTGGTACCTCTATCTGTGTGGATCGGTGTGCTCTCAGAAGAGGACGGCATATAAAGAGTGGTGGACTCAAGTACAGAAAAGATCCTGCCTGTGCAGGTCTTAGTACTACCTTCCTGGTGTTCATAGTAACAGATCTTTGGTTGCCCACTGACTCCCCAATATGGTCAGTTCATGAAGAAACCATCTAGGATACAGAGGGAAGAAAGGCCAGGGGTGGCATCCCAATAAAAGCTTGACCTATCCTCAAGGTAACTGCTAATGGACAGAGGCTAGAAGACTCGTGGGAGCAGCCTGATCAGTACCAACGTGTAAGATGAAAAGGCCACTTTATGTTGATGGAAGGATATTAAAATTTTTTTTTCCTCAAAAAGTTAGGGTCAGCGGGGCGTGGTGGCGCACGCCTTTAATCCCAGCACTCGGGAGGCAGAGGCAGGCGGATTTCTGAGTTCGAGGCCAGCCTGGTCTACAAAGTGAGTGCCAGGACAGCCAGGGCTATACAGAGAAACCCTGTCTCGAAAAACCAAAAAAAAAAAAAGTTAGGGTCCATTTCTGTTCATATTTATGAGGTTCCGTGCAGTAACAGTACCATTTGCAGTTGACAGGAATTATTTTTTCCTTTGTGTTTTGAGAAATTAATAAAAGAACACAGTAACCCTGTCGCTTTCATGTCAAAACACTTCAATTTAATATATTTGTATGTATATGAAAATCTTAATTTGTGTCATGCCAATCACTAGGGTTGTTATTTATGAACTTTCCAGATTATTAATACCAACCAATCTCTAAAATTTTAATTTACTTTGAGGCAGCCTCATGTATCCCAGGCTGGCCTTGAACTTGCTATGTAACCAAGGAAGACTTAGACTTCTGTTCTTCCTATCTCCACCTCTTAAGGGCTAGGATTATAAGAATGTGTCCTATGTCTAGTTTATGTGGTATTGAAGATCTAGTCCAAAGATTGTACACACAAGGCAAACACTCTACCAACTAGTCCTATCTCCAGATCAGCCACAATTCTTCCTGGAGGCTGTCCTCAAGATTTCAGAATCCCTTGATCTACAGAATTTTTGGTTCAACAATACCTATGCCATCCATTCAGATTAACAATTGAGATAAGCCTCCTCCCTTGAGGTGACTCCAAAAGTAGCCAGCCACTTGAATCCCAAGATTTGTGTCATGGCTTAGAAAACAGCCCAGCCCATTGGAAGTTTCCTCTGAATATTTACTTCGAAAACAGAAATTTGTTGGCTTAGGCATCAAGGTGAAAGTCCTATATAGTCAAAACGGGGGGGGGGGGAGCTTCCAGGCCCCGTGTGGGTGGCAAGACTGGAGGGAATGGGTCTGAGAGGGTGAACAGCAGGGGCTGCCTAGGATTGATGGCTCTACTCCTGGCTCCTTTTCCTGGGCTGTGGGTTGAACCCTCCTCAGGTTTTGGGGCATGTTCTTAGCACAGCTTATTTTGTTTGAGTGGGATAAGGACAAACAAAATGGAGGTCCAGACTACAGTTTAGACCGTTTTTGTATGGCCTGTCAGGACTGTAGGGTGACCCCCACAGTGAAAGGGGGACCCTCATAGGCATCACGCTGTTGCCTTCAGTTGTCCCAAGCATTCCTGAGTCCTCACACACTGCAAGAACGGAGACTTCACTTCTGGATGACGTTTGGCTGTGAAGAATCTGTGCTTATGTTTAAGCAAATACAACTGTATGGTGGGTTTTTTTTTGTTTTGTTTTGTTTTGTTATTTGTTTTGTTTTTTCACTAGCTGTGTCTAGTTTGGTAATTTTATCTTCTCTGGGAACTTATCACATTACCTATGATTAGAGGTTGTCATAAATCTGTTCATAATATCCATGTTATCCTAACGTCCATAGCATGTGGAGTACTATCCCTCCCTTCGGAAGTACTATTTGCAGGCTGTTCCCTTCTTCCTTTATCAAGACGGACAGGAGTAGATCAAGTTTATTGACCTTTTTCTGTAATTTGTTTTTAGCTTTGTTGATCTTCATTTTGGCTTGTATTTGTGAGACAGGATCTCCTGTAGGCCAGGATGGCCTGAATTTACTGTGTAGCAAAAACTGACCTGGAACTCCTGATCCCCTTGCCTTGGATAACAGGTGTGTGCCGCCACACACAGCTTATACCTTTCTGAGATGAATGCTCCAGGCATTTCTTTTAGTGAAACATATACACTCCGTTCCTTACAAAGCATATTTTTCTAATTTTTTATCTCTTTATTGGTAGTGGATAATTTAGACATTTAGAGGTTATATTTCTTAATTTCTAAACATATGGGGATTTTTCTAGTTATCTTGCCTAATTAAGTCAGTTCGGTAACATCTTTTATGTTTCCGTCTTTTGAAATTTGTCACAGCTTTATGGCTTGGCAGAGGCTCAGTTCTGTTAATGTGCCATATGTGCTTGAGTCATAATCTCCTCGTGATGCACTGTCTTAGCTAAGGGATGTGGGACAGGGATTCAGGAGACGATCCCAGAAAGCCATGGTCGTAGAACAACGGGAAGTGTGACCAGGAAGGAAAGGATCTCACCAAGCAAACTGTCTTTATGGGTAAGAGCTTACTTCTCTGGGGAATTCTGGGAGACAGAACATTCCCATTCGAGGGGTGAGGAAAGCCAACCTCCACCAGCCCCTTGATGGAGGACTACTTTGTTAAAGGCTTTAGCTTTTGTTCCCTACTTCCTGCTAGCCATAATTGCAGGCAAAGACAAATGGGGCCGCCTCCGTGGTTGCTATCAGCCACTAAATTCATTTCCGTTGTATCTAGCATCCCAGCTACCATGCATCCCCTCAGCTGCCATTGCCTGAATCTGTCATGGCTGCCACAGATGCCGCCACCATCACCTTTCCCACCCTTCCTGCCCTTCACTGCTGTCACCAATCGCCCTGTCCTACCATGGCCACCACTGGTGAAAGATTTTTGATAAATCCTTCGAAGTACCTGACTCACTTCACAAAGAATGCCAAGTAGCTGTGCTGGGCACGAAGGGTCAGGAATTACTGGGAACAGTGGTAGAGTCAATGTCAGGGAAGATGTGCTGGTGCGGATGTGGCTTTTAAGACAACTGGTTGGTGTCCAGCATTCCAAGGAGGCAAATGTTCCTGTCAATGGACTGTAGGTGTAAAAAGGTGGGAGATTTCAGCCAGGAAGTGATCATGTCTTCAAGAACCTCAATTTTACTTTTGGTGGGTTTCAGGACCAAGTTTTGTGCTGCTATTAGATATACCCTGTTGAAAATCATAACCACTATAATAATGAGAGTATTTTTCAGCACTGAGTAAGCCAATTAATACCACCAAAACTTTTGGGAAGGCAGAGTTTCATGTTGGGGTACACGCCTATAATCCCAGCACTTGACCGACTAAGGTAGGAGGATGACAGTAAATTTGAGGCCAGTCTGGTCTATCTAACAGGCCAGCAGGGACACATATCAAGACCTTGTCTCAAAAACAAAGCAATAACAAAAAAGCTGTTCAGAGGGAATGTGTGCAAATAGAAGCCAGATTCTCCAAGGATAATCAGTCTTGAAGGAAAGAATGCTGGCTTCTATTACACTGCATGCTGATTTTTAAAAGCCATGATATATCTGTGTCAATTAAGTCTAAATCTCTTGGGATAAGACCCACACTTAATAATAATAATCTGAGCTTAAAAATTGATTTAATATGAAGCCAAGTCTGAGAGCCATCACTCTGGTAAAATTCCTCAGTTTTTGTGTATATATATATATATATGCTTGTATGTATACACACACACACATATTCTCTTTCCTAGAAATGTAGTCATAAAGGACATTCAACTGACTCTGAAGTTCCTAAAAACATAAAATCTGCAGGGTGGGAGATGTCTGTGATGTCCTAACAAGGCTGGGATTACAGGCATGTACCATCACACTTGGTCAAATGTGACTGATTGATTGATTTAGAAGTACTTGTCTATGCTGTGCATTTGTGAGTTGGTCTCCATTTGCACTGCTGTGTGTGTTTTGAACACATACTATCTCATGTGCTTCTATATGTTGTGAGATGTGTGTTCCTTGGTTATTCTCTCACTCCTAATCCATTTGTCCAATATCTCTACTCATTAAACAAGCAGCAGCAGCAAGAGCAGCATCACCACCACCACCATCAGCACCACCACCATTACCATTACCATCACCATCACTTTGTCTTTGTTTTCAATGACATCTGGGTCATGCTGACACAGTCTCCTTAGGGTTCTCATTCCACTATTTAAATCAGGACACTTGCAGTGTTGAACAACTAAGTCATTGTCGTCTCAACACAGAATGCAATAGATGCAGAGATGGCCTGTTGATGCAGAACTCCAAGGTAGTAAGTTATGCACTGTGTCACGGCATTCAAAATGGCACTGCAATGGTTGATTCAGTATTGTAACAGCTATGGTGACTTATGGTAGGTAAGGAATTTCTGGAATTCAACCACAACCACCACCATAACATCAACAACAGTCTTAAAGCAGAACCCAAAAGTTCTTATAGTAGCCTCCAAAATTCAACACAACTGGGTTCCTATTTCTCGATCCTGTCCACTCTCATGCTCTCCCGAGATACAGGTGTGTGCTGTCATGCCTAGTTGACAGAAAATACTTTGAATGACTGAAGGAGATGGTCACCATGCCCTTGTCAGGTCCCAACATGGAACATGGTCTACTTTGGGGCAGGGCAGGAAGACTCTGGATTGTAATAGTGTGATAGGCAGAGGGTCTGGGGCCTAGAAAGCTACTGCTTCCTCTCGCTTCCTGCTGTAAGTGGTACCATGAAGTTCCTCAAGGATGAACTCATTGCCTGGGGCAGGAAGAGTCAAAGGAAGGACAAATGGAAAGCAAGCGTAAGTCAGCTGTTTGCTTCAAAGCTGCGTCCACCACTGTGACTCTGCCCAGAAACACTGCAGGCTTTGGAGTCCTCCATCCAAGCTTCTTCACAGCCCAAGCAGATAAAGGAAGATGAGGGTCAAGGGGCCACTTACTGGGCTGGGGCCTATCACTGTTGCTCACATCTGAACCCAACCCTACCTCATTGCAAGGAAATACAGCCTGTTCATATCTTTTGGGGGAAAGCACTCAGTACCATTCTTGTCATGACAGACCCCACTGACCTGGTTAGCCTTAACTGTCAACTTAACAATTAAGGAGAAATATCAGCTGGGGAACTGCCTAGATCCGATTGGTGTGTGGGCATTTCTGTGAGGAATTATCTTGATTATTAATTTATACAGCTCACTGTGGGTACCACCATCCCTAGGCAGGTCATCCTGGGCTGTGGGGTTTTGTTTGTTTGTTTGTTTTAAATAGCTAGCTAATGGAGAATGAGCAATCCAGATAGAAAATAATCCAGCAGGGAGCAGTCCCCTGTGGTTCCTGCCGCGACTTCCTGCAGGGATGGACTGTGACCTGGGAGTGCAAGGCAAGTCCTCCCAGGTTGTTTTTGTTTAGGGTGTTTTATCACAGCAGGAAGGAAACTAGAACACCCGCACCTTTAGGGGAAGAATACTCATTGTTCTGGAATGCCTTGAGCTCTAGTGTGAGGGGACAGAGGCGAGCTCCTTGTCCTGGAACAGCCTTTTGTGAAAGCAATGGAGAAGTATCTTGCCCCACTTGTAGGAAGTCACGCTGCAGAATGTTTGTGGGCACACACTGGAATGTCCACAGGCGCATCCTGCAGTCAACATTCTGGTTACAAGAGGGAGTCACTGGGAGGGAGCGTTGGACAAACAACGTTTGGTCTGTAAAATGAAACGCATGTAGCAACGTGAAGGAGTACAAGGACTGTCATTACCATTTGATCAGATGTTCAATAAGATGTAAGTCACAAGTGTGTGCTCTCAGAAAGAATTATGTACGCCTTTTTAATTTTAAAAATAATAGCCACATGGAACATCGAATTTCAAAGGTACAGAAAGCTTGTGTTGAAAAGACCCCCTTCACCCCTGCTCTGGGGTGTTTGTTCCCTCTCCTCCTGGGTAACCAAGGTTACCAGGGTTTTTTTTTTTTAATCCTTTTATAAACATTTTATGTATATATCAGCCAACGCATGCATGTGCAGACACTCCTACGTATATAAATGTGTATTTTTATGCCCTTCTTTTTATAAAGATGTTACCTACTATATATACTATTGTGTTCTTTCCTTTCTCCACTTAGAATTTAATGTGCAATCATTCCATATTATATATAAGCAAAATTCTTATTATGGCTACATAATAGTTCCTTATATAGGTACAGAAGATGGATTATATATAAAATGATTCCTTTTAGTATATTCGCAATTCTCTATGGAAAATAGCCTCAAACTCTGAACTTTTGTCCAGATCACCAGTGACCCCTTACTCCACCCCCACCCATCCCCCACTGTCCCGTGGATGCACTTTTCAGTTCTCATCTCTGTAGCTCTTCACCAATCAACATCTTCCTAAGACTCACTCGCCCACAGACAGACTTCAGTCAGGCTCCTCTGAGCTCTCTTGGTGACTAGACCTCAGTCTCAGCCCATATTCTCTGGCTTGCCCCTGCCAGGCACAGTGTAATGCCATCTCCTAACCCTTGCTATTTGTTCAACATCCTCCTCCCCTACCTTTTGCTGCTTACAGCCTTGACCTGCCTTGATCTGCCTTGACCTGGCTTCCTAGGTCAGTTTAGTTGTGATTACCCTACCCTTGAACCCCTCTTAGGACTACCTCATCTCACCCTGCCCATTGATTATTAAACCCCACCTTCTCTTTCTATTGTTAGTCCCATCTTTTTCCTCCTGTGATATCCCTATTGGAATTGTTTTGAATAGTTTTTACTGTTTCAGAGCAATTTGTCTTTAACATCCCTTCTAGTTACCTGAATGAAACTCTTTTCACCTCCTTTTTCTCTTTCTTCCTTCCTTCCTTCCTTTCATTCGTTCTTTCTTTTCCTTCCTTCCTTCCTTCCTTCCTTCCTTCCTTCCTTCCTTCCTTCCTTCCTTCCTTTTTTTTTTTTATACACTCCATAGATTTATTCCTATATTTTAGGCCACTTCTCTGCTACCTCCAACCCTGATGTTGCATGATAGAACTTTTCAAGATTTTAGCCAAGCCTTTTCTTTTTTTTCTCTTCTCTGTTTAGTGCTCTCTGTCATGGAGAATTTTCCAACAACAAGTCATTGGCCCATGGATAGCCATCCCTAGCCTAGGCCCTCTGCTGTGATCTCCACCTAGCTTTAAGGTTATCTTTGTGGATGTCTTAAAGGGAGCAGTGAAGTTCCTGAATGAAAGCCATCGTGGCCGGGCGTGGTGGCGCACACCTTTAATCCCAGCACTTGGGAGGCAGAGGCAGGTGGATTTCTGAGTTTGAGGCCAGCCTGGTCTACAAAGTGAGTTCCAGGACAGCCAGGGCTATACAGAAAAACCCTGTCTCGAAAAAACAAACAAACAAACAAACAAACAAAAAAAAAAGAAAGAAAGCCATCGTGGTCCTAGTTTACCATTCCCTCTGGCTGCCATGCTCTCTCACCACTGTCTTTGACTGGAATGCTTCCGCTTGACACAGTGTGCTCAAGTAAGACACACTCATTGCTCAAGCCCAAGATCAGCCAAGAGTGATGCCTTTGAGAACCTTCCCTTCCCGATCACCTCTGAGGTCATGCTTCCACATCTATATGTTTTCATAGCAGTACTAGAAACCCTTCACTTGCAGCCCCGCTTGAATGAGGAAGTGCAATATTGAAAGACACTGAGGGCGCTGGAGAGATGGCTCAGCGGTTAAGAGCGCTGACCGCTCTTCCGAAGGTCCTGAGTTCAAATCCCAGCAACCACATGGTGGCTCACAACCATTCATAATGAGATCTGACGCCCTCTTCTGGAGTGTCTGAAGACAGCTACAGTGTACTTACATATAATAAATAAATAAATCTTTAAAAACGAAAAAAAGCTGGGCAATAGTGGTGCACGCCTTTAATCCCAGCACTTGGGAAGCAGAGGCAGGCGGATTTCTGAATTCGAGGCCAGCCTGGTCTACAGAGTGAGTTCCAGGACAGCCAGGGCTATTCAGAGAAACCCTATCTTGAAAAACCAAAAAAGAAAAAAAAGACACCAAGGATGGCTGTTCTGGGTGCTTGAAAAATGTCATTGTCATGAAAGACAGAAAATTCCCAGGGAACAGTACTCAACTAGAAGAGACTCTGGGAAGCTCTAAAAGCCATTCCTGGGACTCCTGAGATACATGGCAGGGACTGCGTGTTAGACAGTAGTCATGTGTGGACTGCATGTTAGACAGTAGTCATGTGTCAGGATTAAATGTCTTCAGTTTGAGGATGCTATTTTGCTCATCTACATGCATGTCTTTGTTCTTAAGAGATTCACATTTGCATTGGTTACTTTTCTGTCTTTTTTGTTTTTGTTTTTGTTTTTCGAGACAGAGTTTCTCTGTGTAGCCCTGGCTGTCCTGGAACTCACTCTGTAGACCAGGCTGGCCTCGAACTCAGAAATCCGCCTGCCTCTGCCTCCCAAGTGCTGGGATTAAAGGTGTGCGACCACTGCCCAGCTTACTTTTCTTGTTTTATGACAATATATTTGATAAGAATGAAAGGTTTGATCTGGTTCACAGTCTGAGGGTTTTGTCCATGGCGGTGGGAAAGGCGCAGTGGCTGGGGAATGAGGCAGCCAGTCATATTGCATTTGCAGTTGTAGTCAGGGGGCAGAAAGAGATGGCTATTGGTGTTCGTCTCTCTTTCCCCTTTCCAATCAAAACACCAACAAGTGCTGCCATTCACATACAGGGTGGGTCTTCCCTTTGTAATCCCTCACAGACAACTATAGATGCTTAGCTCTGAGACAATTGTAGAGGTGGTCAGGTGGACTATCAGTATTAACTACAGCTGTGAGGAGCCGCCCTCACATTCGCCATTACAAGATGGTGCTGACACCCGTGTTCTAAGTAGTAAACAAGCAAGCTGCGCATGTGCCGGGGTAGTTTTCCACTCCATGTGCTCTGCCTTCCTCGTGACGACAACTCTGGTCGATGGGCTGCAGCCAATCAGGGAATGACACGTCTGAGGCGGAGGACAATCCTCCATAAAAGGGATGGGGCTCCGCCATTTTCCTCTCTCTTCTCCACTGGCTCCTGAAGAAGTAAGCAATAAAGCTTTTTCTGCAGAAGATTCCGGTTGTCCTGAGCGTGTTCTTGCCGGTGGGGACAAAAGCTCAGGATATACAGCAACTGTGAAGGTTTGTATATGCTCGTCCCCAGAAATGACACTATTAGAAAGTGTGGTCCTGTTGGAGTAGTTTTGACCTTTTTGGAGTAGGCATGGCACTGTGGGTGTGGGCTATAAGACCCTCATCCTAGCTGTCTGGAAGCCAGTATTCTACTAGCAGCCTTCAGATGAAGATTCAGAACTCTCAGATCCTCCTGCACCATATCTGCCTGGATGCTGCCATGCTCCTACCTTCATGATGATGGACTGAACTACTGAACCTGTAAGCCATCCCCAATTAAATGTTGTCCTTACAAGAGTTGCTTTGGTCATGGTGTGTGTTCACAGCAGTGAAACCCTAACTAAGACAGCAACAGAGAAATGTTCATAGTGTGACTTATTTTTATGTAGTTCAGAAAAGAAAAATGTGAATGTATGTCTGTAGAGATTTTATGGAGAAAAAGGGACACAGAGGCAAAGAGAGAGGCTAAGAGGACTGTAAAATGGCTTGCTATTTTACCACAGTATCCAGTCCTCTTAACTCCCTGCCAGCCCTCCTCCAAGTTTCCAGCCCAGTCCCTTCAAACACTTCTCCAATTGTTCCTTCCTTGGTTCACCAACAGTCTGCTTAAACATCCCCATTTCCCAGTTTTCCCAGCTCCAAACTGTGACAACTGTTCTAGCCTCTTCGTTCATCTCAGCCCCTCCCGGCTCAACTGTCTCCTACCATATCTTCTGCACCAACTGCCTTCTCCTCTCACTCTGCTAGCCCAATCCACTTTCTCAGCCCCAGCTGGCGGCTGCTGCTGCTTCTTCTTCTTCTTCTTCTTCTTCTTCTTCTTCTTCTTCTTCTTCTTCTTCTTCTTCTTTTAAATAACCTATCCTGTTCCCAAAAATTCAAGAGGCAATAACACTGAAGGCCATAGGGTCAAGCTAAGAATTCTTACAGGGCTAGCAACTAGGGGATCCTTTAAAAGGCCAGGTACACAAGATAAATCACACCACAGAGGGCAGATATCCATACTTAGCATTCAGATGTGTAGACACACATGTACATATGTGCACAAACACAGCCATCTGGTTTTTGACAAAGATGCTAGATATACAGACTAGAGAAATGACATGCATCTTCAGAAAATGGCATGGAAAACTGGATGGTTCCGTGTAGAAAAATGGAACCAAATCACTATGCCTCACCCTGCACAAAAACCAACTCCAAATGGACCAACGACTTCAACATAAAACCTGAAACTCTGAAACTACTAGAAGGCAGAGTCAGGGGCAGCACGTTAGGACTGAGGTGAAGGTAAAGAATTTCTGACTAGGTCTTCATCTGGCTCACCCAGGAGATAAGGCCAGTAATTGGCAAACAGGACCTCATGAAATGAAAAAGCAGTAAACCTTTTCAATTAAGGGAAGAGACAGTTTACAGAGACGGAAGCCTGTGGAGTGCTTTTGGAGCTGCTTCTAGGGATTTGGCAGGAATTTGACCTTGGGCTAGGACAAGGAAGTAGGCTCAAGGTAAATGCAGCCTAGGAATGTGTTGTATTCCTTGTATCCTGGTCATCCTGATAAGCCCCTAGACACATTGACCCCGGGACTTTGTTTATCACCTTGCTTGATTACTTTGTTTATTGCCTTGTTTGTTCCTTGATTACTTTGCTGATGCCTTCGGACTTACCCTATTCTTTGTATGTACCTAGAATGATCTAAAAGCAGACTGAAAAAGAAATAAACCGGCTTCAACCTCAGCACTGGCTGGAATCATGTTATAGTGTCATCTGTCTTTTTCTTTTCAATCCTCACTCGATTTCTTGAGACCCTGTTGACTGACTGAGCTGGCTTGGTGAGGAGCCCACAGAGATGGAAGCTTACAGAGATGGGAGAAAACATTTGCCAGCTATACATCTGACAGAGAATGGGGACCTAGGCTATGCAAAGAACATAGAAACTACACATCAAGAAAACAACCCAATGAAAGAATGGGATATGACACTGAATAATGTTCTGAAAAGACAAAACAAATGGCTAGTATATATTTTGTTTTGATTTTTTTTGTTTTGTTTTGTTTTGTTTTTTCGAGACAGGGTTTCACTGTATAGCCCTGGCTGTCCTGGAACTCACTTTGTAGACCAGGCTGGCCTCGAACTCAGAAATCCACCTGCCTCTGCCTCGGGAGTGCTGGGATTAAAGGCGTGCACCACCACACCCGGCTAGTAAATGTTTTTTAAAGGTCCAACATCCTTAGCCATCAAGGAAATGCAAGGTAAAATGACTCTGAGATCCTGTTACATCCCATGCACTGCTGGTGGGAGTGCAAACTGATGCGGTCACTATGGAAACTCAAGTGGAGGTTTCTTAAAACTCTAAGAATAGAACAAGCCTATGACCCTGCTGTGCCGCTGCTGGACACATTCTCACACGAGTCTATTTCTACTACAGAGACACTTGCTCAGCCATTCTCACTGTTGCTCTATTCACAAAAGCCAGGAAGTGGAATCAGGCCACCCAAAGATGAGTGAATAATGGGAACATTGTACATGCACACAATAGGATTTTCCTCAGCTGTAATGAAAAATGGAACTGTGAAATTTGCAGGAAATGGATGGAACTTGGAAATGTAATAATAAATATGGTCACCCAAGCCCCTGACATCTGTTCTCTCTCATATGCAGATCCTAGCTTTGAAGTTTAAATTTTTGCTGTTTTATTAAAACTGTAGAGATCAGGAAACTAAAGAGAGCCCATGAGAGGGCAAAAGGGAAGCGGTGTTGAGAGAGAAAGGGGCTAGTGGAGCACATGGAAGTCTAGGACTACTGGGGTGGAAAGGTTTACAGGAGGGTGTCAATGGGGATTGGAGGGAGATTAACCAAAACTAAGGATGCATGGAAAGTCTTATGGAAACCCATAAGTCAATTAAAATGTATGATTTTTCCCCCTAGGAAAGGAATCAGAACAGAGTGAGAGGATATACTGCTCCCAGAGAGCATGTGTGTGTAAATGGGAAAAAATCCCAGAGTCAAGCACTGGGCACATAAAAATAAAGTGAAAACAAGGTTCCTCTTTACTTCCGTTGTTGCTGCTTTCCCCTGATGGTCTCTAACTCACATGTGAAGCCTGGCCCTCTACACATTCGCCCTTTTGTTTTACAGCACAAGCGAGCGGGTCTCAGTCAACCTTGCTGTTGGTCTTACCTGGTGAAGTGATGCTCGCTTTCTGCTTTCCTCCATCACCTCAACCCTACATTCCACTGAGTGAGCCATCTCCTCAAGTGGAGGCCCCGCCCAGGAACTCGAGTCCCATGCCCTTGGTGTGTGCATCTCAGGACTGGCCAGCTGTCCTTGTGGTTCTCGGCACTGTGACCTTTATTCTGAAAGAATTACTTCCTACCTCCTAAATTATGCCACCCCTGATCTTGACCAGGGGTGATATCTGCCAGATATGATATGATAAAAAGATATGATAAAAAGATAAGATATGATAAAAAGAGAAAACCAAAATCAAGGTTTTCTACCTGCTCAACAAAATTTTGCATCTTTTGACTTTTCTGATTAGATGATCATCTTCAGCTCTGTCACGAGCATGTGCATTTTGTGTGTCTTGGTTTTTACATTTTCCTCCAGAAACTGAAGACTTTATCGATGCGTTTTTGGTGGTTTCTATTGATGTCCTCCAAGTCAAGACCCCTTCAGCAGGATCTTGTCTCCTGCCTTAACAATTTATGAATCTGTATTGTGTACAGGAGAAAACTGTGTGGCAGTTCTTCCTGGAAGAGTCCCGCTTTTCTCAGCTTGCTGTCCCTGACCCCCAGGGGGCAAGCTGCTGCCTTCTCAGGGCTTTCTTAGAAGTCAAGGTTACCACTGGGAACATGTCAGTGATGGGAGCTTCAGCCAGACCTGTTTGCATTGTACACATCTTTCTCTACTCAGAGTCCTTGAGAGACTCTTAATAGAGGGGACACATTCTGTTAATGTTTGTTTATGGAAGTATTAATAAATGACACCAAATATAATCACCTCCAAATAAGGTTTGTGCTGTTTCTACACCATGACTCAACAATACTAAGTCTGCCTTTTGGGGTTTTTTGTTTGTTTGTTTTGAGATGAATCCTAGCCTGGCCTCCAACTCATCCAGTCTCCACCTTCCAAGTGCTAGGAGTATGAGCATATGTCACCACTGGGTTCCTTGCAGTGCTGGGAATTGAACTCAGGCCATGTGCATCTAGGCAAGCACTCTATCAACTGAGCCTCTGCTTCTTGCATTTCAACATGTTAAAGCCATTGCTCCAATACTGGCCAATGACCTCGGAGAGAACAAAGGCTCACATGCATCAACTATGGGCTCAGTCCCACTACCTTCACTTGGAAGAAGTGCTTTCTCCACCCCCATAGTAACTTTAGTTCCGTATCGTTCTGTCACCTGCACTTCCTCTTCAGTATCTATCAGCGTTGGCGAGGAAAAATGATGAGACTGCCTGCCTGCCTAGGTCTCAAAGCAGAGACAGCAGCTCCCAGCTGGGCCCCATCGTTGGCAGCCAAGTCCTCAACGCAAACAGAGCCCTCACACCAACATCTCCAATATTCAAAAATAATACGTTAACAAGCTGCTAAGTGAAACGGGTGCGATCCTCCTGCTACTCATGATAAATATAACTGCATATAAACGGAATGGAATAACGTATAAAGCTAAGGCTTTTATATGATAAAAACTGGCAGTGTATTAAAATGTTTACATCTAACATTTGCTGTTCAGCTCTGTGAGATTGGGAAGGGTGAATGAGGAATAAAGAAACAACAGAACTCAGAATTAGTGTTTATTTCATTAAGGCTTTCCCCCCTCCATCTCAATAAATCAACTAAACTTTTTAGGAAATCAAGACTTTCATGTAATTGGTGAAGAAATGAGAGAGTGGGTGTTTGGCAGGATTGGAAACTGGGAAATAGCCAAGAGCTCATGGTGTTTGTGGTGGCATATCTGTCTGTGGGGGACAGAGGCAAGATGGTGCTGCTGCTGCTGCTGCTTTGAAACCAAGCTGGCAAGTCTTCAAAAATTTAACCGTGGACAAGGAAAGGCTGATCAATGGGCAGTAGGCCACAGTTAGACTGGAGCAAGCACACTGGTGTGCTACTACATGGTAATATAATATACATATTTTAAAGGAGCAGACAGAAAGATTTTAGAGTTTTTGCCATAGAGCAATGGCAAGTCATTGAAGACACAGAGATGTTTAACCTTATTTAAATATTCTGCAATGTCCATATGTATAAAAACCTTGCGTAATACCCTGTTAGTATGTGCAAATTTTATGATTGTTTTGGAGATTAGTTAAAAATAAAGTTAAAAAGGGAAAAATGAGCCAAGATGTGTATTTGTCCAATTTAAGTTTGAGAATTACTTAAATGGACAAAATGTCTGTCCTTGTGAAGGTGATGAGATGGGAGAGAAAGTGAGGATAGCTGGAGCCAAGGCCTGAGCAAGCTGCACTGTCTGTCATTCCACTAAGCAGGAGACTGCCTCTCCCATCATGCACTGAGCACAAAATAAATGACCCTGTTGCAGAGAATTCTACTGAATGCCAGGCTTGTGACTTCTGCCTCATTATTGGAGCATCAGCTCCACCGATCCCAGACACATTTATCCCACTGGGCCCTTGGCCACCCTGACTGGCACCAATCCTCTCTCATTTCTTTCACCACTCTCTCTCTCTCTGTGCTGGTGTTGTTCTGCCCCCCAACTGTGGCCCCAGAAACTAAACTACTGCATGTCTGCTTTCTGGACCACCACTAGTTTTACATTAGTGTATTTTTAATAAAGTCTTAGACATTGCTGAGCAATAGACTGAGAGTTGAGATATTTAACAAATCTGCAATCCCAGCACTCAGAGGCAGAGGCAGGAGGATCACTGCAAGTTTGAGGCCACAGTAGTCTACATAGTTGGTTCAGCTGGGGCTACAGAGCAAAAGCCTCCCCCCCCCCACACACACACACTAGAACTTTCTAGAGTCCCCTCTTGGCTCCTCCTGGGCCATTTGTCTTACTAAAGTAGTTTGGCCTCTGGGCCTGACACTTCCTTGTATCACAACTTGGCTAAACTGAACTGCATTTCTAAGAATTCTAATACTCAGTACTGGCCCCTGTTGACAGTAGGTTGGACATTCATCATGATTATGTCCACAGTGACACTGGTGAGGGGAAGGCCATCCTGCTGCACTTGTGCATAGACTCCACTGCTTCCACTGTGACCAGGTCATCTCTCATCTGACCTCTTCCACTTCAGGTCAATCTACCACGGGCCCAAGCTAGCACCGCCATCGCTCTCAGTGAAATGTCATCGCTTTCTGTGTTTTACTCACGTTCAAGAGTTAAATGGCGATGTGACTAAGATCATTACTTCTGAATCTTTAAAATCCTCCATGGCAGCACCAAAGGGACAGGAAGTCACTCCCCCAGGAGCAGGGAATAACTGTGTGTTGGCATCTCAGTGGGAAGAGGTCCTGTTTCCACGTGACCATCTCATCATAATAGCCCTTATTCCTGGGTCAGAGAAGAGGTAGAGAGATCCCCCCCAGGCATGCAGTATGTTCATGTATTTGCAGTCTTAAAACGTGGCCAGAACACAATCAGGGGATTAGTCCAGGCTTCCTCTTGACCCACTGTGGGAAGACCTCTGGCTCAAACTCCGCCTATTGACCTCCACCAGCTCATCTTTGTCCAGTTGACCACGGAGGCATCTTTACTCCCCAACATGCACACTTATGATTCAGGACCCACCATGTGGACACTAATGCATGAGCACAGCGTTGACAAAGATGAGTTCTGGGCTGTCGAGATGGCTTAATTGGTAAAGGTGCTTGCTGCCAACCTTGACAACTGGAGTTCAATCCCTGAGATGCAGATGGTGGAAGAACTGAATCCTGCAAGAATTGTTGGGGCTGGTGAGATGGCTCAGTGGGTAAGAGCACCCGACTGCTCTTCCAAAGGTCCAGAGTTCAAATCCCAGAAACCACATGGTGGCTCGCAACCATCCGTAACGAGATCTGGCGCCCTCTTCTGGAGTGTCTGAAGACAGCTACAGTGTGCTTATGTATAATAAATAAATAAATAAATCTTTAAAAAAAAAAATGGCCGGGCGTGGTGGCACACGCCTTTAATCCCAGCACTTGGGAGGCAGAGGCAGGCGGATTTCTGAGTTCGAGGCCAGCCTGGGCTACAGAGTGAGTTCCAGGACAGCCACGACTACACAGAGAAACCCTGTCTCGAAAAACCAAAAAAAAAAAAAAAAAAAGAATTGTTGTGCTCCGTGAGTGCAGGTGAACACATGCACATATAGATACATGTAGTAAAAGGTTTAAGATGTGTATGTGTGCTTATACTTGTGGATGGTATGTACCAAGAGTGCATGTGCCGAGGAATGCCAGAAGAGGCTGTTGGATAGCATCGAGCGACAGTTATAGGCAGCTATGAGCAGCCTGGGTGATGGGTGACCCCTTTGAGTTCAGTAACTTAGATCCTCTGAAAGAGCAGCCAGTGCTCTTAACTGCTGAGCCATCTCTCCAGCCCCCAGCCCCCCAAACCCACTAAAACAACAAAAATAATAGTAATAAAATAATTAAAAAGATGAGCCTTGATTCCTGTTTTTGCTTCCCCAAGTGATTTTTTTTCCCTTAAAGGGAGGAAGGGTTCTTTAATATCACTGAGCCTGTCTGCTCATCTGTCAAATGAAGCTAAAATTCTCACCTGAACTTTATCTGCTGCATGAAGACTACAGACACCAGCATCTCACACTGCCAGGTAAGCATCTAAGCAACCATCCATGCCATCCATTTTCTTTTGGAAAGAGATCAGAAACCTTAGTATCCGTTCATCAATATTTTAAGAACTTACATTCTGTAGCACTCTTGACTTTCCTAAAATACTTTCAAGTGTTCTACATCTTTTTAATTATTCACAATATTCTTGGAAGTAGGCTGAGGTTATTTTATACTAAAGCTCAGAGAATATAGATTACTTGCCCGTATTTTCAAATGACGATCAGTAGAAATGAACCTGTATTTTAAACACGCTGCTGTGTGTTTAATTTAGCAAATTACTATGTTTCGGTATTGGTGCAGGTGTAGTGCCCTGTGCTTAGACAATAGCTACTAAATAAATTGGGGAAGTACTTCAGGAGAACAAAACAGTACAGTTTAAGAGACCTGGGAAAATATTAGCATCTTAACCCAGCAATTCAGTCTCGAAAACCAAATCAGGAAATAAATTTCCTTCCTTCCTTGTTTTCCTCTCCTCTCCTCTCCTCTCCTCTCCTCTCCTCTCCTCTCCTCTCCTCTCCTCTCCTCTCCTCCCCTCCCCTCCCCTCCCCTCCCCTCCCCTCCCCTCCCCTCCCCTCCCCTCCCCTCCCCTCCCCTCCCCTCCCCTCCCCTCCCCTCCCCTCCCCTCCCCTTTCTTCCATTTCTTTCCTGACAGGCCTAGGCTCACCTTCTACCCATGATCCTCCTCTTCAGCTTCCCAAGAGCTAGGGACACAGACGTGCATCACCACATATTGCTCAGGAAAGGATGTTTTAAATCAGCAAAGATGTGGCTACAAAGGCTTCAGCATACATCTCTGTAGGATGCATTGTGACAACGAGAAAGTGTTAACAGTTTATTACAGTTGTTCCCACATATTAATGGGTCCTAAGTCCATGGATTCAGGCAGTCATAACAAAAATATTTAGAAAAAAGACCAGTATTTATTGAATACATGTAGATATTTTCCCCGTCATTGTTCCCTATACAGCAGTGCAGTAGCTATATTTATATGACATTTATGAATTACCCAAAGCACCCAAACTTTGTGGGGCTGAACTGAGGCTAAATAAGGGAGCTCCCAGGACATGGAAGAGCACGTGAAACGTCAAAGATCCTTCGCGTGGAAACAATTTGGATTCTGTTACCAGACACAGAGCATCTAAGTTAAGTATCACAGTGTGTTTGCGTCTTCATTGAAATGGCATACCATGAGGTACAGAGAAGTTCGTAGATTTTATTAAAGGTATGAACATCATTGTTGTTTCTAATCCAGACATTGGACAATGACCACACAGTGTTTCACTGAGTTGTTGTTTTTTGAAAAGTAAAACAAACTAAGGGTGGGCTACAATAAAAATGTATTGCAGAATTTTTTTTTTTTTTTTGGCTGATCCAAGTCTGAGCCCTTGATGTACAATGAGCGTGGTGCACACCTGTGATCACAACATTCAGGCAGCTGAGGCAGGAGGACCTTGAATTTCAGTCCATCCTGGGCTAGATATGGAAATCCTGTCTCCAAAAGACAACAACAACAACAAAGAAAGGATAAGTAAAATTCAGATTCGATGTTAAGGAAACAGAAAACAGAAATCTGCTATGCCACATCGGGAAAGGAGTCTGCTTAGGCGGCGCTTCCTCCTAGTCCCAAGAGAAGTGTTTCTGGCACCCATGGTAGGCAGCTTACAATCACCTATAGCTCAGGAGACTCTGATGACCTTTCTCTGGCCTCTACAGGTACCTGTAAATATGCAGCATATGTATTCAAACATATACACAAATGAAAATTAAAATGAATAATACCATTCTTAAAATTTTGCATCTAAAATTACTAAGCAGAAAATATTATTAGAAAATAAAGTATTTTAAGACTAGTCAGATATCTCAGCAGATGAAAACACTCTCTTCAGATTTTCCTATTATTGACCTTTTTTCCACTTTTGCTTTTTGTCTCTCTCTGCTCCCAACATCTGTTCTACCTGAACAATCAGAGAAGAAATAATGGCATCATGGTCCTTCACTCTTTTTGTTGTTGTTGGTGGTGGTGGTTTTTTTTTTTTTTTTTTTTTTTTTTTTTTTTTTTTTTTTTAGTTTTTCGAGACAGAGTTTTCTGTGTAGCCCTGGCTGTCCTGGCACTCACTTTGTAGACCAGGCTGGCCTCGAACTCAGAAATCCGCCTGCCTCTGCCTCCCGAGTGCTGGGATTAAAGGCGTGCGCCACCACGCCGGGCCTGCTCCTTTACTCTTAATTCAATCCCGAGTGCACCAGTGAGGAAGCCTCTGGCACCGATGGGAAACAAGGAGTCGAAGGTTCACATGGGCCGAGGGTGACAGGAAGATGTGCTGCCCTTGAACTGGACTTCTTCCGGTGAACAGAAAGGAAGATTCCAGAACAGCAGAGGCAAGTGCCGGTACTAACTAAGAGCTGAGGTGGCCATACTTCCCAGCGTGGACAGCAAGACTGGAGTAGGAGCCATGGTGTCCCGACAGAGAGATATCTATGATGGCTAATGAGCCACCAAATTCTTTGGGGGAGGAGATAAGAAGGAAGCTGACTAAAATTTGATTGCATAAGTAGAAAAATGAGGATCAAAGCCAGATGGCATCCACCACAGTGAGAATCGTAAGTCCTCAGGCACTTTCTACATCTGTGTCAGTCCTCAGACTCAGCTCCCAGGAAGAGGAGGGCACCTGGTCTCTCCCTCTCCTCCTCTCCCTCTCCCTCTCTCCCTCTCCCTTTCTCACTCTCTTCCTCTTCTTGTGTGTGTGTGTGTGTGAGTGTTGCCTGAAACTCCCTACGTAGACCAGGGTGGCCTCAAACTCCAAGAGATCCACCTGCCTCTGCCTCCTGAGCCCTGGAATTAAAGGCGTGCACCACTACCATGGCTGGCCCTGATGGGGACTTAAAGGGCTGCACGCGCTAGCTCAGTGGCTGCAATCAAGCATGTGCTTCTGTTCGAAGCCCTCTGGCTCTTTCTTTAGGGACCCATGGCCATGTTCTAGACTAAGTGTTCACCACAGAGAAAGGAATGTCTGGATCTATCATGGGCCTTAGATACTCACTTCTGACCTAAAAAACATGCCAGAGGACCTGAAAAACTGTCATGGCTCCCTGCCCAGAATAAGTCAGTAGAGACAAGGTAGAGTCCTGCCTGACATCTCCTTCGAAGTGGGTCTAACGGGTCCACAGTTGCATTTTTTAAAGGATATTTGTCTTTCTTATTTATTTATTCATTTATTTATTTATTTATTTATTTATTTATTTATTTATTTATTATATGTAAGTACACTGTAGCTGTCTTCAGACACTTCAGAAGAGGGCGTCAGATTTCATTACCGGTGGTTGTGAGCAACCATGTGGTTGCTGGGATTTGAACTCAGGACCTTTGGAAGAGCAGTCAGCGCTCTTAACCACTGAGCCATCTCACCAGCCCCCCAACAGTTGCATTATTTCTGAGTTTTCCTCAATAGGATAAATATATATTTACTGGCATGCTGGATACCTCACCAATCATGTTAGAAAGGTTCTAGCATTAACTGTTAAGACAATAAATGAGAAGCAAACCCATGCTAGGTGAAGAATTGCAGAGATCAGCTCCTTCATCAAATACTAAAGACTCAACAATGACAATTCCTACCACATGTCCCTTGGGTTCATAGTCATAAGGAACTGCTGGGTGACAGTGGCTTTCCATCAGTTTAACCAAGACATAGCTCCAAATGCATCCGAGACAGTCTCTACCAGAAGAGGCTGATACAGCCTTTGACACTTGGATCTAAACAAAATATTGTCAGTAAAGTAGATGAAAGATAAAGTTCCCTTTCCCTAAAATTTAGAGCTCTGTCATACTGGGGGAAAAGTTTTGGGGAATCCACTGGTCTAAGACAGGATGCTGTGTCTCAGCTAATCCTTCTTGGTGAGAAAAATGCATAGCATTGTTAGAGCTCTTGGGATTTGGGATATCCTATATCAGATTGACAATGTGGCATTGATTCATCTAGTTTGTGGTTTAAATAACACCTAGATGCAGGGGAGACTTGGTAGCAGATCTATACTGTGGGTCAAAATGTAACCTGCCTGTATGCAGGCAGGTTATTCATGGTAGATAAAGATGTGGTGTGGAGTTTCCAGAAGGTTTGTTATTGGAATTTCAGGGCAGGGCAGGGCCATGGAAACCTGGAGCAGGGGTATTCCTTTTGTAACAAATGACTCTTAACCAGACACTTGAAAAATCGTCTTTTGAAGGACATTTTGAAATTGACCGTGAGACACCAAATGACTTTGAAGCTGGAGCTGCCTTTCAAGTATGAGGGAAATGCTCACTGGGAGTAGGTCCAAAGAACACAAGACACTTAAATGAACACATGGCCAAGATCCCAGTGTCTTCCTCCTCTGCTGCACTAGAGCCAGTCTCTCAACTCACGTCACAGCCTTGAGTGCATTTGCATGACTGATGCAAGAAAAATCCTGTGCCTTGGAATTTTCTAGAATGAACTTCAGTCACAGTAGCATGGGAAAATCTTATCGGGGACCAGATCTGTGAATAGGTGTTGTGGTGTAGCTCTGAAATGCTCCCCCTCCTCTGCCCAGGTTCATCTGTATCAATGCTTGGCTTTGTGTTGGGGGGCATTGTGGAACCTTTTAGATGTGGGGTCTAATTGGAAGATGTACAGCCATAGGGATTATAGCCAACCTTGATTCCAGGCTGAGAGCTCTGCTTTCTGATCCCTCAAGATGTTGAGGTTGCTGCAGCTCCTGCTGCCCTGGACACAATCCCAGCAAGCACATCTTGTTCTCTATTGAGCTGTGAGCTAACATCGTTACTTCTTCCCTCCAGGTGCTTCTCATCAGGCATTTGGTCACAGAGATGAAGAAATGACTCTAACAGGGTATTTGATCATTAACTCCCTATGAAGGAAGAAGAGATTTGATGTGGATACCTCAGTCAGCTTTTCGTTGCCATAACGAATAACTTCACGGGCTTACTTATGAAGGCAAGGAGGTTTAGTCCTTATGTCTAAGGACTAAATTTAGACAGTTTATGTCTTGGAGATCCAAGGTGTACCCTCCCCCAGCCTTGAACAAGCTGATTCAGACCTTTGTTGCCACTGTGAATGAGACCACTTGGGGTGGAGCCTTCCCACCTAGATGGTTCTATTGCTCTGTCACCTGCAATACTCTTCTCCAAGACTCCACTACCCGCTGAGAGGCTGAACCTGTCTTCCTGAGATATTCCTGAGATAGCTGACAACCAGTGGACTTGGTGACCTAATGCTAACAGCTCTGACAGACTAGTGCTAACAACTTGGCAACAAAACATCAAGAAGTTTGATGGCATGATCCGGGCGTGGTGGCACACCCCTTTAATCCCAGCACTTGGGAGGCAGAGGCAGGCGGATTTCTGAGTTCGAGAACAGCCTGGTCTACAAAGTGAGTTCCAGGACAGCCAGGGCTATACAGAGAAACCCTGTCTCGAAAAACCAAAAAAAAAAAAAATAAATAAATAAAATAAATAAATAAATAAATAAATAAAAGAAGCCTGGCATGGCAGGGGATGGGCCTCCCCCCCTTTATAAGCACAGACTCTTAGTAAACTTTGGGGCCTTGATCAAGAATCTGCCTTGGTCTCATTTCTTCTCGACTTTCCTCCCTTACAGCTCCGGCCTCCCATCCAGTTCGTGTGGCCGCAGGCAGCTACACCAAGGTTTGCATTTCTAGTGATGACCTTATGAGGAATGGTGGATGGTGAAAAACATAAAGGAACAAGCCATTGCATCTTGCATATCTTGCTCTAGGAGCAGAGGGAGAACAGGAAGGGCCATGCTTGCTTTTTTCATGACAACTTTCTTGGGAATTTCAGAGATCTCAAGAACTTCTGAGAGCCAGAATATTATGGCTGTAGTAACCCAAGAGCCACCAGCTAGGCACCTCCTTTTCAAGTTCCCACTACTCTCAACAGCATGATCCCGAGGATCCTGCCATTCACATATGGACCTTTGGTAGACTCTACTCTACCAGTTATAACACATCAAAAACGTACATAGAGCAGGATAGGGAAGCTGGAGACAGAGGCTGAGTGAGAAGCATTTGGATGAACTTGTGAACCTATACAATATTTTGTCCTCTGTAATATTTAATTATTGGAAAAATGGTACCTATCTACTAAAAGACAACAGTGTTTTCTTTTTTCTTTTTTGGTTTTTCGAGACAGGGTTTCTCTGTGTAGCCCTGGCTGTCCTGGAACTCACTCTGTAGACCAGGCTGGCCTCGAACTCAGAAATCCGCCTGCCTCTGCCTCACAAGTGCTGGGATTAAAGGCATGTGCCACCACACCCAGCTAGAACATTTCACCTCAATGATGCCGGTCTCTTCTTAATCACTAATTTCTTAGTTCCAGCTAACCAGCATCAATAGTCCCAGTAATGCAAAGGTTTCAATTTAACTGGGCAGTGGTGGTGCACCCCTTTAATCCCAGAATTTGGGAGGCAGAGGCAGGCAGATTTCTGATTTCGAGGTCAGCCTGGTCTACAGAGTGAGTTCCAGGACAGCCAGGGCTACACAGAGAAACCCTGTCTCGGGGAAAAAAAAAAAAAAAGTTTCACTTTAGTAGTTCTGGTTTCTTGTTAATCACAGCTGATTCTTCAGACTCAGCTAACCAAAACCACAGAATCTTCACAATCAAAACAGCAATAGCCCTGATAAGTGTCTTTAATCTTCCCTCTGAAATTTCACAAACCAGGCCTCCATCGTTTGCACTGTTCTCAACATTATCTTCCAAGCTCCTACAGAACATCACACCAAGGTCTTAATACCCAATGGCTCTTCTAGCCCAAAGTTCCAAAGTCCTTCCACAGTCATCCCCAAAATATAGTCAGGTTGTCACAGGAATACCCCACTATGCTGGTACCAATTTGTCTTAGTCAGGGTTTCTATTCCTACACAAAACATGGCCAAGAAGCAAGTTGGAGAGGAAAGGTTTTATTCAGTTTACACATTACTGTTCATCACCAAATGAAGTCAGGACTGGAACTCAAGTAGGTCAGGAAGCAGGAGCTGATGTAGAGGCCATGGAGGGATGTTACTGGCTTGCTGTGGATTGTTGTCTGTACACAGGCAAAGTCAGTGAAATCTTAATTAGCCAGATAAGGTTAGAGCCTGTGATTGTGCAGTGGAAAAAGAAGACAGCTGAAAAGTTTTAGAGAGAGGACAAAAGGAGACAAAGAGACAAGATGGAGCCTATGGAAAGAGGATGCTGAACCAGCCTCTGAGCCAACTACCCACACAGGCTATGAAGTCCCCTTCCATAAGGGGGGGGGGGCGTGGAGAAGGGCCCCGGATGCTCACCTGAGTATCCAGACACTTCTCTCAACCAAATGCAAGCAATTCTGCCCTACTTGTCCCTGGCCTCAGGGAGGAGCTAGAGGTATATAGGCTGGGGGGCTCTAGGAAGGGGACTGTCCATGCTGGCTGGGTGCCTAATTAAGGTCACCCATGTGTCTCCTCACCCATCCCTCTGCAAGTAAACCTAATAAACTCATTGGTCCCCCCAAAGTGAACTTTAGTAGAATTATACCCTGACTTTCCACTGGGATCCTAAGAGGAGGGAGGTAGATGCTGCCTTGCCCTCTACCACACACACATCCAGCGAAACTTCTCACCGCTACTGGTCTTCCAGAGGCCCAGAGTTCAGTTTTCATATTGGGCAGCTCAGGACCATCTGTAACTTCAGCTTCAGGAAATCTGACCTGCTCTTCTGGCCTATAATAAGCATCTGTATGTATACGCAGGTATACGTAGACAGATAAATATTGAAATTAATTTTTTTTTTTTTTTGGTTTTTCGAGACAGGGTTTCTCTGTGTAGTCATGGCTGTCCTGGAACTCACTCTGTAGCCCAGGCTGGCCTCGAACTCAGAAATCCGCCTGCCTCTGCCTCCCGAGTGCTGGGATTAAAGGCGTGCGCCACCACGCCCGGCTGAAATTAATTTTTAAAAAGGCTTCATGTATGCTATGTAAACAAGCCATACCCCCAAACTGTGTTTCATGTTCCTGGTGTATTTGACCTTTTATTGTAATGTTCCTCCATCTCTTGCAACACTTTTGCCTTCAATTCTTCTTTTCCTGATTTGATCCTGGTCACAATTCTTTTCTTTAGTTTGTCTAAATATATTGTTTTGCCTTCTTTACTTTAAATCCTACTGGAAATTAAATATTTAGATGTTTCTTATCAACAATTCAAAACTGCATTTCTTGGGACTGGAGAGATGGGTCAGTGGGTAAGAGCACTGACTACTCTTCCAGAAGTCCTGAGTACAATTTCCAGCAACCACATGGTGGCTCACAACTATCTGTAATGGGATCCAATGCCCTCTTCTGGTGTGTTTGAAGGGAGCTACGGTGTACTCATATACATAAAATAAAAAAATCTTTAAAATTGTATTTCCTATCATCTATTCTGACAATTAGGGTTTTTTTCCCACATGAAAAAGTTTACTTATTGGTATTCTGTGTGTTTGATTTAATCTATATAATAATTAATGATCTGCTACATGTCATAATAAGTGATTTAGAATACTTTGGTCACTTTGCTTTTGCAGTATATTTATATTTTCTCCTATTTTTATTTTTCTCTGGATTTTTTTGATTGATTACATTTTCCCCTCCAGCCTCTATTTCATATAGTTTCATGCTTATCGTTAAATCATTAATGCCTAAAGTTTAATTTGCCCTTTGTCAGGGATTTGGCCTTATTGATCTGTTGTATGTGTGTTGGTGGGGAGATAGTGTAGATTAAAAAAAAAAGTTAATTTCTCAGACTTTAACAATCAGGTTGCAACCCCTTGGTGCTTGGCTTCAGTGCCCATCTATTCACAAATGGAGCCCACACCAATAGGCCAGGAGATAATCCATCCTTCACTGTTGTAAAGGAACCCACTCCACCTTCAGGGTTGTGAACCCCTCTTAGGAATTTGCCCATCTCCTCCCTTGCAGTATATTTCAGAAGGTTCTGTTTTAAAATCATTGGTAAATCCTTTTTATTGTTCATGTAGCTGGACTTCCAAATGCTGTTTTCTATGGCACACAAAAAGAAGACACACTTAGATCGTTAGATATCCAGAGACTCACTTCAACTCCTGACCAGGGCTGCCTGAAGGCTTACTTAGGCATGAAAATGAGCCAAGAAGCTATCTCACAAAAAGATAAAAATTAGCCCAGGAAGAAAGGGTAGTGTATTCTTCTAAAAGAGGTTGGGCAACCTCTAGGCCTCTGAGTGTGTCTGCGGGACTCATGTTAATGCTTCAGGGGAGGTTAAAGGCAGGAGCCACAGAGACTGAATAAGGGTCAGAGTTTCCTGGGATGCTGGTACAGGGTGGTGGTGGTGGTAACTCAACAGACTTTCCAGGCAGTCAGGTGAAATGCAGGGAAAGACCCTGACGAGCTTTAGGTAAGTCAGAGCAGTTTCAGGATGACTTGTAGAGAAGTTCTACACTAAATAAAAATGTAACAATAGTTAAAGAGTGACTGACATCAGCCTCTTAGAACACACTTGCCCTTGCAAGTCAGTGATCATTCTGAAAAGGCCAGAGGCAGCTCGGTGGGTGTGATGGTACATTCCCTCAAGCCCTGCATTTGATCCGTAGAGACAGACAGGTGGGTCTCTGTGAGATAGAGACTAGCCAGGACTACATAGGAAAACCGTACACACACACACACACACACACACACACACACACACACACACACACGGAAAGGGAAGGGAAGGAAAGGAAAGGAAAGGAAGAGACAAATTTAGATCTGTATCCTGCAGTTCTGTCCCTGGAACAGAGAATTACCAAGTTTCTATGTACTGTCTAAACAGCTCCTATATTCCTCACCAGTGCCCCATTCCTCTGTGCACTTTGTCACGTGTGCTGTTGAACTAAATCATATAATGTAAAACCCCACCAAACTTCAGAAAAGTTATAAAAATCAGATATTTCCTTCATTCTGAGAGTGCTTCATCATAGTAGCATCTTCTATCCCCAGCCCTGGCAGAGCCTCTCACTGGGAATGCTGGTTCTATATTACTTGGGTAAATAAACTGTTCTTCAGCTGTTCCTGAGGGTCCCTATCACCCGGAGGGACTTCTGTCCAAGGCAGAGTCTTGATCCATCGACAGTCGTGCTGGTACTTCTCTTTGCTTCACTTAATGTGGGCTGCCGCCTTCTCCACACTTCTAGGAGCAAACCAAGAGTCAGCATCATGCCCAGGTCCTTGGCAGTGTTAATCCTGCGCAGCATGATGGTGTTTTAGGCCAGTGAATGCTCCTCTATCCAACTTTACATTTTGTTCATTTGATAGCAGCATGAGAAGGATGGGTCCCAGAACCCTCAGAGCCCCCTGGAAACACTGCCCAGGCCCCATGGTTCCTTTGGTATATATGATTTTTCCATTTCTCTCCTTAGCAAATCCAGAATCTTCTATGTGTCCAAGCAGCAGTACAGCAGCTATCAGTGCTTGGATGATGCATCTGGCCGGAAAGAGATGTGGAGCCCTTGTTTTTATATAGGCAGATAAATCTTGAATAATCGGGTGTATCCAATCCCTGTGGCTTTTTCACGGGGTAATACCCAAACAAAAGGGACCAGAGGGGGACAATGTGGAGTGCACAGAGCCCCCACCTTGCTGAAGCTGAGTGGCTCTCTAGTTGGCAGTTATGCTGTGAGGGAGATGTGGAGGGAGGATGGATTAGGGTCTGCTTTGGTGGTCCAAAAAACCAGGCTTGGCAAAGCAAGAAAATATCAGTACAAAGTAGGAAAGGGAGTTTATTCACTGTGTCACATTGGGAAGAGCTTTGAGGGGCGATGACACAGATGTCCTTGAAGCTTTTAGTCTGTGTGTTGTTCACTATCCTCTTCAGTAGGAAGCTCCTTGGCACAGATCCCTTCTCAGGGCTGTGAAGGAAATACTCAGAAGACAGCTTGACAACACAACCACATAGCAAGCAACATCTATAGCTTCTCCCCCAAGAGCCCATGGCTCCTTTAGCCATGGGTTTTGACTGTATTTATAATACTGGACTTGAATTTCTTCCTGTGGAACAGCCCTCAAATCCAACCATACGTACCTAAGAGGTGTGTTGGGAATTTAAGGTTTGGTTGTCTGTGAATCTTTTAAAATTTCTCTTTTAAGCATTCATTTCCTCCTCCAATGTTATCTCCCACCTGTGTGTAATAGTGTCCTGCAACCACATCCCAGGGATGTCGGGGTGGAGCTTAATGCTGGGTCCTCTTGTCTATGTACAGCTCTGCCGTTTGATTGGCTATATGCAGGAGATTCGCATCCATAACAGGTCTTCTGTGGGTCCTGCAACGGGATGGCAGGACATGTCACTGCCCTGCACTTGTCAACAGCTCCTCTGTGCTCTGCGGATGTAATTGCTCTGTTGCTTCTGGAAACATGACTGCCATAGGTGATGACTCAGCAGACAATCCAAGAGAAGCATAGGAAAGAGGGGAGTATAATCTGCTTTCCAAAACTAGACAGAGTCTGTTTCAGGTTTGCACATACAGTGTTTTCTTTGGGCTCATCCCTGACAGACACAGTCACCAGACTTTGAGTTTTGTGGTGGTGGCAGCTGTGGCAGTAGCTTCTTCCTTTTCCTCTTCTTCCTCCTCCTCCTCCTTCTCCTTCTTATCCCTCCCCTCCCCTCCCCTCCCCTTCTCTCTCTCTCTCTCTCTCTCTCTCTCTCTCTCTCTCTCTCTCTCTCTCTCTCTGTGTTTGAGACAGAATCGCACTATGTTGCTCTGACTGACTGATCTGGAACTCAGTGCTAGATTAAGAGTGTGAGCTTCCACAGGCTCTTGTAGCTTCTTCTGCCAAAATGATTAGGTCTTGCTTTGGACCTCAGTTCTTTGTTGTCACGAGGGTGGGTCCGGTTGCTTTTACCCAGATGGCACAGGTCTGATCAGGTGTTTAGTTCCACTCATGTCTATTTTTAAAGATGCCCACATTAGTTACAAGCACAAGGTGGGCTTTGTGAAATCTAACACTACCATGTACTCCACCATTTAACCATCTGCTTGTCTTGTCGCCAGGAGCATGACCTACTGGCTGCTGTCCATGGCTCAACAGAAATGTAACTGGTGGATTTTGGAGGGATTTTTCGGCTTCTCAGAGAAAAATGGCACAGTTTCCAGCTCTGTCCACTGAGCAGAACTTCTGTCAGGTAGCCACCTGAAGCTGGAGGTACTATCACAATTTTTTTCCTCTGAGATCTGGAAATGACCTTTTTTATGCAACCATACTTCTATGACACTGGGTGACTTCACTCTGCATAGCAGCTAGCCACTGGTACTTGAACCTTAAAAGGCTCATTAGGGTTAACTGGGCTGAAAAGGAAAGAATTGCTTACAGCCTTCTGGGCAGTGCTCTTAAACATACCTATCTCTGTTAGCTCTTTCATTCATGTGAAATGACCCCACGCCCACATACACACACTAAACCTTGCTGCTCCACTTACACCACACAGCATTCTGTGAGTGTGGAGTGGGTCACTGGATATTCAGGTATCCCATTACTAACAGGAACGTTTCTTTCGGCAAAAGGAGAACCTCACATACTTAAGACAGGCTGTATATTTCCATATGACTCTGGGTAAGACAGCGTCTCTAGGCTGCAGTCATTCTTGGGAAGGGACTCACTGTGAATCACTTCAATGCTTCAACAGCTCATGAGATAACTGTCTTGGTCCTGGTGGAGAATTCTAGGAGGTAGGACAGGTATACTTTGTACCCTAACGTCAGACATGTCAAGTTCATGCTGCTGCTGTTAAGCAGAGAATGAACGTGCCTCAGGAAACAGGACAGAAACCACAATAACTGGCTGTGCTCAACTCCAGCTGAGTCATAAAGACAGTGTTAGTAGCCCCTCCAGATTGATGACTAAGGGTCCCCAAACAGGACATCAAGAACAATAGGCAGGAGTGGTCAACTTTAGCTGGGACAGACACAGGAGCATGTGCAGTATGAGGTCATCCTTTTCCTACTGGACCTTTCAACTTCAAGGGCACTTAAAGTTCTACACGTCTTCCCGCATTTGCACATCTACTTATAAACCGAATGCCAAATAAAATGGAATTCTGAGAAAAATGTTCCCCTTTTCTGGGAGTGCTCACCCTGGGGAAGACACAAGGGTCTGGTTGGGAGAAGAGAAATACAAGCCCCACAGTTGCTGGGACTGGCGCTATTGTTCTTCAGCATGGCCTGCTTTCTATAGAGAGCCATGTGATTCACAGCAAAGTGGTCTCTGGCCAAGCCTTATCTTGCCCCATGCCTCTAAGTCTCTGCACCGGATCACAGATACTCCAGGGATTAGCCTCAGAGACGCCCCATTATCTACCTTTTCCAGTAAAATGAACCACACTCTGGCCATAAAGATCCCCTCCCTCTGTGGCTAGGTGTGAGCTCATTGCTTATTTGCAAGTTAAAGCCAAATCTATTGTTCGGATTGTTGTTCATGCTAACATAGTAGAAGTGCACGTATCCAAGGCTGTTCTAACTTGTCTGGAATGCAGCTGCAGGGCCATCGGGACCACTTGGTGCAACTTCTGGAAAGTGTAAGCAGGAACAGACACCTACTGCTTTTTGTAACAGTTTGAACATGAAATGTTTCCATAGGCTCATGTGTTTGTTTACTTGCTCCCCAGAAGGTGGCCGCTGTTCTGAGAGTTGAGGAATGGTTAGGGAATCTACCTAGAGGAACTGGGTGCTAGAATCAGGCTCATGTGTTTGTTTACTTGCTCCCCAGAAGGTGGCGCTGTTCTGAGAGTTGAGGAATGGTTAGGGAATCTAGCTAGAGGAACTGGGTGCTAGAATCAGTCTGAGCTTTACTAAAATTATTTGCATTGGGAGATTCGATGCACCTGTTTTCGGGGTATAGCTGCTTAGTGCTATAATGTCCTCTTGATAAGTCACTTCTCTTAGTCAGTATGAAGCAACCTTTGTGATTTCTTACTGTTTCAGTTTGAAGCCTGTTTTGTAAGCTATTAAAACAGGGACTCCTGCTCCTTTTCTAGGTACAGCACTTTCCCCATGAGTTCATGCTAAGGTTAGCTTTGTGGTGATGTGCATCTCTTGGAAGTAGCTAATGGATGCTTCCTGTGTTTGATTCACTCTACTAGTCTGTCTTTTGGTTAAGAAGTTGAGACCATTAGTAGTCTTATTACTGAAAGGTGTGTTTGGATTCCTTTCATCTTGTTTATTTCGTGGTGCTCCTCCCTCCCTGCCCCTTCTCTTACTTAAACTTTATTCTGGATTGGTTGGTACTTTGTGGCCACATGAATGGATATTTCTCTTCAATCCAAAGGGATCATTCAAGTATTTCTATAGTACTGTCTTAGTAATTTCCTTGCCTGCTTTTATCATGGAAAGTTTTTATTTCTCCTTCAACTCTATCAGATAGCTTTGCTGGGTATAATAGTCTGTGCTGGCAGTTTTGTTTCTCAGAGATATATCTTGAAATACCTATGTCCAGGTCATCCTAGATTTTAAAGTCTTGAGTTAACAAATCTACTACTATTTTTATGGGCCTACATTTATATGTGACTTGGTGGTTTTCTCTTGCTACTTTCAATGTGGATTCTTTGCTCTGTATATTTAGTGTTTCAATTATAATTATAATACAAGATGGGACATGATCTTATACCTGGATTGGCATCTCCTTTCCCAACTCTGGGACGTTTTTAATTTTTATTCATTTATTTAATATGTATATTTTTATGTACCACATGTGTGCAGAAGCCCACAAATCAAAATAGGCCACTGGATTCCCTGGCACCAGAGTTATAGATGGTTGTGAGTTGCTTATGGGTGCTGGGAATTGAACCCTGGTCTTTTGTAAGAGCAATAAATCTCCCTCCAACATCTGTAGTGAATCTCTTTTTAAAAAATGTTTTTTATGCCTTTGGAAAGACACTGTTTTCCTTCCTCTACCCCTGTTGTTATCAGGAGGCTTGGTCTTTTCATGGTGCTACATGTAACTTGGAATTCTCATTCACACCTTCTTATTGTTTATCATCGTCCTTGTTTGTTCCATTTCTGTCACCATGCTTAAAGGCTCCAGCATTCTGTCAGTTGGTCCTATTAATGAGATTTCTGCAGAGATTTTTCTCTGACTTACTATGTCCTCTATGTCTATTATTTCGGGGTGGCTTTTCCTCAGTGTTTCCATCTCTTTGTTGAATTTCTCTCCTGTCTTGCAGCACTTCTTACTTCATTCGTCTGTTTGTGTTCTCAGCCAGGAGCTTATGCTCTTTGATTTCCTTGAACACACTTAGAATCTTGAGTCCACAGTCTGGGACTTCATCTAACTCACCCTTATTATACACCGTTACTATAGGAGCAGTGGGTTTTTTGAGAAGAGTTTTGTTGTCTTGTTTTGTGTGTATGTGTATTTCTTATGTTACTGGGTTGGGATCTGTGCATGTGGTGTTATTTCTTTGCTTGGTTTAATTTTTTTTGTTTGTTTGTTTTTTCGAGACATATTCCCTGTATAGCCCTGGCTGTCCCAGAACTCACTCCATAGACCAGGCTGGCCTCGAACTCAGAAATCCGCCTGCCTCTGCCTCCCGAGTGCTGGGATTAAAGGCATGAGCCACCACACCAGGCTGGTTTAATTTTTTAAAAAATTATTATTATTATACATAAATACACTGTAACTGACTTCAGATGCACCAGAAGGGAGCGTCAGATCTCATTATAGGTGGTTGTGAGCCACCATGTGGTTGCTGGGATTTGAACTCAGGACCTTCGGAAGAGCAGTCAGTGCTCCTACCTACTGAGCCATCTCGACAGCCCCCTTGGTTTAATTTTTTATCAGTTTTATTTTCTCAGTTGAAGCATTTGCAAGGTTCCTGTGCGGTCTGGATGTGGTAGAGCTGAGAATACAGTTCAGAAAACAGTTCCTCAGCGCTGGAACTCAGAGGTCCTGGTGGAAGCTCTGGGTTCTTCCTGAGTGTGACATTGCAGGGAGAGCCACTACCATGCAAGTGTCATGCCAGCCAATTAACAACAGTAGTCCTATAGCTTTAATAACTGCTGGAGGGTAACCAACTAAGGATAGTGTGGTACCTACTTCGACTTTACTTAATAAGATTAGGATGGGGAAGGAAATGAAGTGGGTGAGGAGAGATGTAAGTAAGTATACCAAGGTTGGGAAAGTAGCTAGGGAGGGAAAGTTGCCTGGGACTCTGTTAGGGTCCACAGATTTTAGTAACTGTTAAAGCGATGGAAGGTTATAATTCAGATCTAAAACAAGAGAAACCAGAGAGATGGCTCAGAGGTTAAGAGCACTGGCTGCTGCTCTTCCAGTTCCACGGGATCTGACACCCTCATACAGAAATACAAATAGGCAACATACTAATGCATAGGAAATTAAAATAAATAAGTCATTAAAACAAAATAAAAGTAAAAAGAAGCTTTAATATCTTTAATCCCAGCATTAAGGAGGCAGAGGCAGGTGGATCTCTGTGAGTTCCAGGCCAGTCTAACCTACATATAGAGTTCCAGGTCATCCAGGGCTACAAAGTGAGACCCTGTCTAGGAAAAACAAAAACAAAAAGAGGAACAGAAATTGTAAGAGCAAGAAGACAAGACATAGGCATAAGGTGGGACGTGTCTGAGATGTGGTTGAAGAGTATACTAAAGAATGCCTTAAAATAGCCAGGCGTGGTGGCACACGCCAGCACTCGGGAGGCAGAGGCAGGCGGATTTCTGAGTTCGAGGCCAGCCTAGTCTACAAAGTGAGTTCCAGGACAGCCAGGGCTATACAGAGAAACCCTGTCTCGACTCCCCCCCCCCCCCCCAAAAAAAAAGAATGCCTTAAAATAAGCCGGGTGGGGAAATAAAAACCAGTTCTGCTTTGGATTCCTCTTTTCTAGCACATCATGGTGGATGACAAGTGATGCTGGAAGCCGGAAGTGACCAGAAAGTGCCAGTTCCCACTGAGCATCTCCACAATGCCTGGGGCGGGGCGGGGGGGGGGGGGTGGTGCCTTTCAGCTCCAGGCTCTTCCTGAATTATAGTCCTAACCAAGCAGGCGCAGATCTATGTATCTTAAACTGAGCATGAGCTGGAATGGACCCTTCTGAAAGTGCCGTCCCCCCATATGAATATGTATAAGGCTGCCTGCCAATTCCTTACCCTTTCTCTGTGCTCTCCTGCCTGCAGGTGATGAGAATCCTGCCCGGTTTTGTGTCCTGGCTGGGATTTTCAGCCTTGAACTTGAAGTTACCTACACAGCCACGGCTGGAATGCTGGCGCCAACTTTGCTGTCTTCATTTTCTCCGTTATATTCAGTGTAGGACCCCACTCCACAGGATGGTGTCTCTCACTTTCAGTGTGAGTCTATCGCACTCCGCACTCCGTTAAACTTCCCTGGAAACACCCTCACAAACACACCCAGAGGTGTGATTCCATGCTGAGTTTAAAATCTTATTTGCCAGGGAAGATGAACTGTTACACTTACTACTGGATAGGAAAGCACATGTATTAGAATTTCTATGCTGCAGTGAACTCCATGACCAAAATTACCTTAGGGGAGAAAGAGTTAATCTTATCTTACAACTGTCAGGTCACACTGCATCAGTAAGAGAGGTCAGGGCAGGAATCTGGAGACATGAATGGAAGCAGACGCCATGGAGGAATCCTGCCTCCTGCCTTGCTTCTCAGGCCTTGTTCTGCCTACTTTCTGATACACCATAAGACCATCTGCCCAGGGGAGCACTCACTCACGTTATGGGCTGGGCCCACTCACATCAACCTAGATAGAGGCATTTTTCTTAACTGGGTTTCCCTTTTGCCAAATGACTACAGTTTGCCAAAACCAACCAGCACAAGTGAAAGAAGCAGGACTAATAAAAATATGAACCCCTTTCCACCAAAAAAAAAAAAAGATACCGCAGTTGTATGATTCTGTGTGACACCTGAGCCAGACTTCGTGAAGGTTCTCCATTGACTAAGTATCTTGTCACATGGCCTGCAGGCCTGGATCTGAAGCCTCACCCTAAAGTAGATACTAACAGCACAAGGAGAGGTCCAGGGAGATGACCGGATGCAGTCAGTGCTCCATCGGGTGCCTTGACTTAGAACGTCCCAGCAGAGGGCAGTCTGAACTCAGGCACCACTTTCCCTAGCCCCTGGTTAGCCAACAGGGCAGATGGGTACCTTGCCCCCTCACTGTCCACGGGAGCTTGGATGTGGTGCCCACTGCTGGCAGCAGCATCACTAGAGAAACAGGACCCACAAGGATGCTGTGTAAAAAGGTTGTTTTGAGTTCTCCCCAAGCCTGGCATCCCTCCACACTCCCCATCTAGGATCCTGGGTTAAAGGCTCCTCTTGGTGCTGGCCGCTCTCTATTCCAACTCACTTTCAGATTCTGTTTCTCTGAGGCATAGACTCTTAGAATCTCGGAGGTGGAAGGTTGGTGGAAGTCTAGAAGTTGGCATTTCAAATAGCTTCAAAGGGCAGGTGGGAAGCCTAATTGGTGAAGCTGTTTCAGGAAGATGGTGGCAGCTATGTTGAAGGAGGGAGGTGAGCCTTGTGAAAAAACAGCTCAATTCTATTGTTTTTCTAACAAGAAACTTGGCTGGGGTGGAGGAGGAGGAGGAGGAAGAGGAGGAGGAGGAGGTAGCTTGAGGGATGGATCAGTGGTTAAGAGTATTGGCTGCTTTCCCAGAGGACCCTGGTTTGGTTACCCAGAATCCACATGGTGGCTTACAACCATCTGTAACACCAGTCTCTGGGCATCTGATACCTTCTTCTGACCCTCTGGAACACTAGGCACACAACAGGTACATAGACATACCTATAGGTAAAACACCTACAAAATTATTTTTTTTTGGAGGAGTTGGGATGGGAAAGAATAAGATCAAAATATATTGTATCAACAATTTTTATTTAAGAAAGAGAGAGAGAGGGAGGAAGGAAGGAAGGAAGGAAGGGAGGGAGGGAAGGGGAGGGAGGGAGGGAGGGAGGGAAGAAAGAAGAAAGAAAGAAAGAAAGAAAGAAAGAAAGAAAGAAAGAAAGAAAGAAAGAAAGAAAGAAAGAAAGAAAGAAGGAAGGAAGGAAGGAAGGAAGGAAGGAAGGAAGGAAGAAAGAAGAAAGAAAGAAAGAAAGAAAGAAAGAAAGAAAGAAAGAAAGAAAGAAAGAAAGAAAGAAAGAGAGAGAAAGATGACCATGGGCTGAGTTGCATCATTGGTGATCAATTACTTCCTGATTTAATAGAAGAGAAGGTTAAAGGTCCAGAGAGGAGGAGCTGCCTACCCAAGGAGGGCTCTATGCCCTCTCTCACTGGAACCTGGCATGTTAATGTCGTGGTACCCTGGAGGAAAAAGGTGACTATAAGCAGAAGTAGTTGGGCATGGTTGAACTTCCAGATCTGTCAGGCTGGTGGCTGCTGATTAATCCGAGATTACCTCATTTCCTTCCTTAGCCAAAGACAGCTTGTTTGGAGAAAGCAGCCTCCCCTAGGGCACAGGGCACTCCTTTTCCTCAGTGAGTCACAGCCTCTGAACCCACTGTGGACAGCCTGACTCCAAGGCAAGAGTCCTCCCATTCCCACTTTTTCCAATGGACACTCCTGTCAGAGGCACTCCACTCTTAGGCCATCTCTCTATAACTTAAACTAACTTACTCAGACATATTATATCCGCCTTGAAATGGGATCTTACGGGTCCAGAGGATTGCCAGTCTTCAATTATTTTTTTTCTTCAAAGATTTATTTATTGTATGTATATGAATACACTGTAGCTGTACAGATGGTTGTGAGCTATCATGTGGTTGCTGGGAATTGAACTTCAGGACCTCCGCTCACTCCAGCCCTGCTTGCTCTGGCCCAAAGATTAATTTATTATTATATGTAAGTACACTGTAGCTGTCTTCAAACACACCAGAAGAGGGCGTCAGATCTCAATTACGGATGGTTGTGAGCCACCATGTTGTTGCTGGGATTTGAACTCAGGACCTTCGGAAGAGCAGTCAGTGCTCTTAACCGCTGAGCCATCTCTCCAGCCTCAGTCTTCAATTCTTCAAGTTCATGTTTTTAAAAGGTATAGACATTGCCTTAGCTGGGGTCCCTATGGCTGTGAAGAAACACCGTGAACAAAAGCAACTTGGGAAGCAAGGGTTTGTTTCATTCTTAGTTCTGTAGAACAGCTCACATCAAAAGTGGTAAAGGGAGGCGCGCATGCAGGGCAGGAATTTGAGGCAGGGGCTGATGCATAAAGGGGTGCTGCTTGCGGGCTTGCTCATCATGGCTTGCTCAGCCAGCTTTCTTATGTAACACAGGACCCCCACCCCCCACCCCCCCCACCCCCACACAATGGGCTGGGACCTCCCACATCAATCACTAGTTAAGAAAATTCCCCATGGGCATGCCTACAGCCCAATCTGGGATTAAAGGCGTGCGGGAATTTTGGTATTTTCTTTATTGAGGTTCCTCCCTTTCGGTTGACTTTAGCTTGTGTCCAGTTGACGTCAAACTAGCCAGCACAGATGCAGAGCGTGGTTTTCCTACAGCATGTGCAGAACTCCTGGATGCTGCATGAGCTTGTAGAGGTCTTACAAGTGGTTTTTAGGACGCCAGTGTACACTGGCATTGTGTCCTCCTCTAGAGGATGAGCAAGGCAGAAGCGTGCTTGTGGATGCTTCCTTTGCCTCCTCAGTTGCAGGGACTAGGCTGTGGCTACGTAACCCCTCATGAGGCTACACCTTTAGGTCTCTGGCCAGGATTTGAAATGAAGCTAGCCCTGGGAAGAATGTTATTTCCTTGTCACTATGACTAACTCCAGTGAGGATTAACACAAAACAAATCCCTTTGTCATGGGCTGTCCCTTGTCCTGATCCTCCCAGCCAGCAGACACCAGAGGAGGGGGGTGGCAGAGTGGCAGGACAAGGGGGAGGGGGAGGGGGAGGGGGAGGGGGAGGGGGGAGGGGGAGGGGGAGGGGAGGGGGGAGGGGGAGGAGGAGGTAGTTGTGGTGGTGAGGCAGTCGTGGAAAAACTAGTCTTGAAAGAAATTACCTCAAGAATACCCTCTAGGGGAAGAAGTAAGAACAGGTACCTATTTGTTCAAGGAAAAAGGAACAAAAATAGAAATTTAAAAAGAGAAAGAAGCAGAGACTAATGAGTTTAGCTACCTGCTGTAGGCCATGGCAGAGACAGGACGGGAGGGATGAAGCAGATGACGTGGGAACAGAACTTCTCCACAGAGCCTTTTGTTCTGACACGACATTTAGGAGCCACTGCAAAATTAAACCTGAGAGTGACATTTGGAAGAATATGGAGAACCCTAAAATCAAATGAAAAACAGAAATAAACAAATTAAAAGATAATGCCCTTTGACCTCCATCTTGCCTCTTTATAGTTAAAGCAATCAAACTTTTTTTTTTTTTTTTTTGTTTTTTTTTGTTTTTCGAGACAGGGTTTCTCTGTGTAGCCCTGGCTGTCCTGGAACTCACTTTGTAGACCAGGCTGGCCTCGAACTCAGAAATCCGCCTGCCTCTGCCTCCCGAGTGCTGGGATTAAAGGCGTGCGCCACCACGCCCGGCGCAATCAAACTTTTATTACTCATGAAGCAATTAATTAAACAATTCATTTAATCTCTGTGATTTCCTTTAGTCATGGCTACTTTGACAAGGCCTGGGGATGGGTCTTGGCGATTTAAAAGTGCTCTAGGCCTCTGTGGGAGAAGATGCTCCTAACTGGCAGAGACTTGATGCCTCAGGGTTGGGGAAATACCCTGGTGGGGTCAGAGCGGGAAGGGGCGGGGGGAGGGGCTCCCTCACAGAAGAGAAGGGTATGGGGGAGGGTCTCTGGGGGGGGTGGGGCACCAGGGGCAGCATTTGGCATGTAAATAAATAAGTAACAAAAAACAAAAACCATTGAAGCTGAAAGACCCACAACTTGAGGACTCCCTCACGTTCTGACTCAGGAGAGGCGACACCCCAAAATCACCCACAAGAAACGATCTTGCTGCAACTGCAAGAGGATTTTTATTCGAGAGCGTTCTCGGGCCCATGGTCATACACCATGCAGGGGTAGAGGACCATGGCGCCCCGAGTAGCTGAGTAAGGGGGTATTTAAAGGAAGAAACCACAACTCAAGGAGGTGGGGAGGGCGTTGTTGGAAAATACCAAAAATACCAGTTAAGAGTCACAAGGAAGTATAAAGTCACAAGTGTCAGGTTATCTCTCAAGACAGTTTTTTTTTTTTTTTTTTTTTTTCGAGACAGGGTTTCTCTGTATAGCCCTGGCTGTCCTGGAGCTCACTTTGTAGACCAGGCTGGCCTCGAACTCAGAAATCCACCTGCCTCTGCCTCCCGAGTGCTGGGATTAAAGGCGTGCGCCACCACGCCCGGCTCAAGACAGTTTCTAAGAGCAAGAGCCCCTAACAATCTAAGAGCCCCTAAAGATCGCACATTTGCATTGCAGGTTCCAGTAATGGTCAGGGTGCCATTCTTTGAATTGAACCCAGGAAGCGGGTAGGTGGAGGAAGGAATGTCGCTATCTGTTTTATGACTAGCACCTGGAGCACTAAGCCACAAAAGCCACACTCCCAAGCCTGGGCCCAAAAGCCTCGAATTTTGTTTTTACTTTGCTATACTTTTTTAATACTTCTTCAAAGCCAGGTTTTTCAATCAGGTTGATGTTAGAACTCAGCTCTGGGGCAGGCACAGAGAGAGTTAAGTGTCCCCGGGTCCCAGGAGTCTATAAACTCAGTGACAAACATCACAAGGTCACACATAAGGAGAGGAATGATTCCTTTTATTACCCATAAACATTTAAGTGCCATAAGGAGATTTTTATGCATTTTGAGTGTCCTTTGTGGATTGGCTTCCTAGAAGATAAGAAAACTGAGCTAATCCCTGTGGGTTGGATTCAGACAGGGAAAAAGATGAGGGGAAACAAAGAGCAGAACTCACTGAGAGCAGAGGGCGCTCGGGCAGGGATGAGGGGTAGACAGTCCATGCAATGGAGGGGCTCATATGTAACTTTCTGGTGACATCTGTGTCCTCAGTCCCACGGGAGGAAGTTGTCCACAGGGGCTGGGGTAAAGGTGTTGAATTTCTGATCCCCAATCTCAGTCCTTTGGTAGCTACATCTTGGTAATGGGTGTTTTGCCTTGCCGCTTTCCAATGACTGGCTCAGCAATTGCTGAGGAAAAGGCAGACGGACAGGCGACATTTTGCAAGTAGAGTCGTCAACAGTCTTTTTGCATAAGGGAGAAGGAATGCGCTCGCTCTTTCGGTCGTTTGCACCCTCCCCCACCCCCGGGTCTGTGCGGAGATGCAGAAGTAGGAGTTGGGCCACTCCCTGTTTGCAGAGTAGGAAATGGAGCGCTCCAACCTGCTGTGATTTTCTATAGTCAACGGGTCTGCAACCTCAGGAGTGTCAGGGGAAGGGCCAGGAGACAACACTTCTCCTTCGAAATCCTTCCAGCTGTGCTGGGGCTTGGTAGTGAGAATTTTGGTTTCTCTGAAAAACACGGACATATTATAAGACTTTTAATCCCAGGTGTGGGATGTGCGGCTGACGATGACTTGCCTCCTGTTCTAAGAAGGGGCGTGGTTTTGCCAGCTGCAGTTAGTTTCTGTGATTGTGTGAGATCTGGAATTCTGGCGACCTTTCAGAGGATGTATAAATGCTAGCATCCCAATAGACGGGGCTGACTGGCCAGTTGTTGGTTCAATGTTGTTGGTTGGTTGCTATTTGTTAAGTAGTTGTGCACAAAGAAACAAGAAATGAGATATCCACCGGGCAGTGGTGGCGCAGGCCTTTAATCCCAGCACTCGGGAGGCAGAGGCAGGTGGATTTCTGAGTTTGAGGCCAGCCTGGTCTACAAAGTGAGTTCCAGGACAGCCAGGGCTATACAGAGAAACTCTGTCTCGGAAAAAAGAAAGAGAGAAAGAGAGAGAGAAAATAGAAAGAAAGAGAAAGATATCCTGACTGTGAAGATCAAACTTGCCCTAAGGAACTCAACAGCCCTAATCAGCAGGAATTATCCTAACAATATCATCACCCCCTTTCCCCGCCATTCTTTTCTCTCTTCTATCTAATATTAAGGGGTTGAAAAAGTGGAGAAGGGTAAAAGAAAGAAGCACCCACAAAATAGCCGAAAGGACTGGCTATAGGGCTCAGCAGGGAAACCCAGAGAACATGAGAAGAGAAAACCCCCGTTGCTTTGTGAGGGAAGGCACAGCTGAGTCTGGTAACCAGACGGCAACACTGGCTCTAGCCAGACAGGAACATACAAGGAAAATCTAAATGTAGAAATTCCTATCGGACCATGGACTCATGTATCATACATCTTAATCAGAATCAGTAATGAGGTAAGTCTAAAAAGGCCTTGAGGTAGAAACAAAGGCAACATCTGGCCTTCAAGTGGCTGTCCTCCACTGTTCCACCTCCCTTTCCTTAAAAAATATTATATATATACATATATACATACGTTAAATATATAATATAAATACTCAATTATATATATATATTTATATATCCATATCTCCCACTTTTGTTCTTCTCATCCCTGTCTGTTCCCAACACTCTGGGTCCTTTCCCAGCATTCATACCAAGGTCTTGGTAGCAGCTCCAGCCATGGGGCTTGGGGCTGTGGCTTGGTATCCGTGCTTCATCAGAAACATACCTTTTCCCTTCCCTCCCTAGCCAATGTCAGAACCAGCCACCAGGGCCTAAAGAAGGAGGTGGTTTCTCCCATGACACCCCTCAGACTGTGGTTTTTACATCCTGTGCTGGTGGCGTTTGTACTTACCCCATCCGGAGCTTTCCAGATGTGGTAGCCAACTTTTGTTTTTCTCTTTCTCCTAGAGCAAGACACAGCTCTGATAATATTTGTATACTATTTGAGGAATGGATATTTTCCTTTAAGTCAATATTTTCAAAACTTTTTTAACCTCCACCCACACAAAGAAATACATTTTATATTATGAACAGTTTACACACACACACACACACACACATGCCTTATCACAATTTTCAAAAAATCATACTCACAATGTTGAATGTGCTCTGGTATTTTCTTTCGTTTCATTTTTTTACAAGGCTTCCTGTGTGGGTTTGGAGATGCAGCTCGGCGGTAGAGCACTTGCTCAGCAAACATGAAACTCTAGCACTTGTTGGGACCTTAAGGTAGAAAGCTCTGTCCTAAAGTGCAGGGATACTCCAGTCACTGTTAAACTGAGAAAGCTTTGCATCCAAACCTGATCAGATTAGGATTAAGCTATAATCAAATGAGGGCTCCTGCCAGTCCTGCTTTGCAGACTGTGAACTTGACCTTGTTGCCAAGAAAGGAGCTTCTCCAGGGTTAACTAACAGTGGCGATGGCTTCATGGTCTGGATATAGGACTGGCTTCATGGTCTGGATTTGGACCTGCTTGTGCTTTTTGTATTTTTCCTCTTTGGTTCCTTGTATTTTTTCCTTTTGTATTGTACCCTTTCGTATTTTTCTAGGGAGACTTAGAGGGATCCAGCGGGCCAGAGAAGGACAAAGCAGGCCGCTGTCTGAGGCCGGAAGAAGCTGTCCTTGGTCACGGAGTAGAGAGTTAACAGTGGGTCCATAGATCTCAGGAATGCCTACAATAGTGTACTTAGACTTACTAATCTAAGAAATTAAGAAAACAAACCTGGGGCTGGTGAGATGGCTCAGTGGGTAAGAGCACCCGACTGCTCTTCCAAAGGTCAGGAGTTCAAATCCCAGCAACCACATGGTGGCTCACAACCATCCGTAACGAGATCTGACTCCCTCTTCTGGAGTGTCTGAAGACAGCTACAGCTACAGTGTACTTACATATAATAAATAAATAAATCTTTTTTTTTTTTTTTTTGGTTTTTCGAGACAGGGTTTCTCTGTATATGTAGCTCTGGCTGTCCTGGAACTCACTTTGTAGACCAGGCTGGCCTCGAACTCAGAAATCCGCCGCCTCTGCCTCCCAAGTGCTGGGATTAAAGGCGTGCGCCACCACGCCCGGCTTAAATAAATAAATCTTAAAAAAAAAAAAAAAAGAAAGAAAACAAACCTGGACTTTAGAGACGGGGAGGGGGTGGGTGGGGGTGGGGGGGACAATATACAAAGTGGCTCTTAGGCCCAGAGAGGCAGAGGTGATTGGACATTCAACGGGAATAATGGCAGGTGATAAGCAGCTGCCCGTCCTCCTGCCTAGCATAGCCTCACCTTGAGCAAGAGGTGAGAGCAATGCAGGGCTGGGGGAGGATATTCCAGTCTTCCATCCCAATATAGCAACATTCCAGCTATAAAACCTTTCAGTCAGTTAAAAATAACTTCATAAAACATAATTGATATATAAATCATGAAATTACATTGCAAGGTGTTGTCATGATTCTGTTTGTGTGCTGGTAACACTACCTACACATCTTGTACAGAGAAAGAAGTTGCAGACACGGGGGTGGGGGAGCGGCTACTTTCTAGCCATTCCGATAGGGGGCACTCCACCTCCATGAGGAAAGCTGATAAGAATGGCCGAGGCTAACTTACCAGGGTCTTTGTTCTTTTAACTTTATCAAATACTTTCTAGGATAGCAGTGTTCAGTCTGTCAGAGGGACAGCATTGGGCTGGAGAGGTAATTGATTGCTCTTACAGAGGATCTGAAATCAGTTCCCAGCACCTACTCCGTAGCTAACAGTTCTCTGTAACTCCAGTTCCAGGGGAATCTGACACCCTCTTCTGGCCTCCTCCACACACAGTATACATATGGTACACAGACATACATGCAGGCAAACCCACACATTTTAAAAAAAAAAAAAGATCTCGGGGCTGGTGAGATGGCTCAGTGGGTAAGAGCACCCGACTGCTCTTCCGAAGGTCCAGAGTTCAAATCCCAGCAACCACATGGTGGCTCACAACCATCCGTAACGAGATCTGGCGCCCTCTTCTGGAGTGTCTGAAGACAGCTACAGTGTACTTACATATAATAAATAAATAATTCTTTAAAAAAAAAAAAAAAAGATCTCAAGGGCGGGAGAACTAGGGGAGGGAATTTAAACTTTTTGAGTCAGGGTCCAGGATGGTCTTGAACTATGAAACCTAGGACAACCTTGAATTTCTGCTCATCCTGTCTGCACCTCCCAAGTGCTAGGATTACAGGTCCACACCGCTAAGCCCAGTTTATTTGATGCTGGAGATCAAACTTGAGGCTCTGAACAAGCAAGCTAAGCCAGCACTCTACTGAGTGAACTACATCCTCAACCCGGGAATTTCATCTTTATACTGAATTTGAGGGGCTGGTGAGACTGTTGTCCAGTTAGAGTACTTGCTTGTTCCACTGACATGAAGACCTGGGTTCCGTAACAGGACACACATGCACATACAAGCACACACACTCGCACATGCATGCACAGCAACTCTGTAAATGAAACCAAAAACAAAAGCCTAACTATTTACCTAGTGCTTTTTTAAATTTTTTATGTAGAGTAGTTATAACCCATCTGTAGTAGACTGTGTGCCTCAGAATTCGAGTGTTGAGCCTGACTCCAAATATGGTAGCATCAGGAGGCAGGCCTCTGAGTGATGATCAGATAATAGGGTGAAACGTTCATGGGTCGATGCTCTCATAAGAAACTCCCAGAGAGCTCCCTCAGTCTTCTGCCATAAGGACAAGAAAGAGGATGGATTTCTGTAGGTCAAGTGATGGGCCTTCAGGAGACATAACCTGTGAGCATTCTGATCTGGAACTTCCCTGCCTCCTCTGGGCAATACATTTCTGTTGCTTAGAGTCCACAGGTCTATGGCGTACTGTCTTAGCAGCCTGCATAGATTAAGACACTAATGTGCTCATTGTTTGCCAAATATAGGAAGTGAGGATGGCCCATGTTCCCGTGTGCTTTCACTTCAGTGAGGGAGACTGGGATGACCTTAACCGGTGAAATAAACAGGTCCTGAGCTGAGACTAGAGCTCTCTGGCCCAGGATTCTTCCAGCTGAGGAGGAACCCGTGTCTTCTGAGACTTGAGTTCTCCTCTGTGGAATCCAGGTAGCTTCATTGTTGCTCAAGATTGGTACAAGGCAGGAACCACAGGGTGGTCTGTGAAGCAGATAAGACTTCTGGGGAAGTTATTTTTTCCTAATTTTATGAATGGTGGCACTCAGTAGATAATTATGGGAAAACCCCCAAGAAATAAAATATAAAAATCTAAGCTTGCCTTTTGCTAAATGACTGTGTACAACTGTGCAGAAGGGAGTGGTGGGAAGGACAAGCCAGGCTGGGTACAGTCGATCCCCCCCCGCCCCCCCCCCCCCCCCCCCCCGTAAAGCAATGGAAAATAAAGCTGGTCTGGATGGAAGGCACAGTCGTGGAAAGCCAGCCCTGGCTAGACAAAGCCTTCTGGATTCTGTCCCATGGGCAATGGTAGAAAATAATGGCTTAATTGTGTGGGTTGGTTCCAGCGAAGTGTAGAGCCAGGGACAGAGCTGAAGATGTCATTAGATGAGTGGTTAGACCCACGGAGCAGACAGTGCAGTAAGGGCTGGAGAAACCAAAGTCTAGTCCCAGTGCCTGGTTTCCATTCGGTCTTGTCTTCTCACACCTCTCCATCTGCTTTCTCCTCTTGCTCGCCTCCTCCTCCATCCCCACAGCCCACACCAGGCTCTCATCCCTCTACCACTTAAGTCAGTGTGTTGATGGCACTTAGCAAACGCTTAGGATGATCCAAATGTTGCCAGCATCAGGAGCTCAGGCTGGCTGCCTTTGAGTGGGTCATGAGCTGAGGAGAGGCAAGCCCACTCTTCTCTTTAGTGAGAAAGGCGACTGGGAGTCTAGCTCACAGGAAGCCCAGGCCCTTTGGCAGCGCCTGACGTCAGGTGCGGTGCAGCTGCTTTGGTGAGAAGAGAAGCTGACACCTCTGGGCTAGCTGAGGGCCGCTGCTTCCTCTGCTCGCTCTCAGGCTGAGGAAAACAGGTCATCTTGCACCCTGCCAGACACCAGTGCCTCTGGGGACCCAGTGGTAGTGAAGTATGGAATGGCTGCAGGCACCTCAGTAAGGAAGTAAAAGTGGTGATTCAGTCTAGTGGAGCTGAGTTGGCTCTGGCCACCCTGGGGCCTTCTGCCTTCCTTGGTACCTCATATCTTACTCTTCCTGACTTGTGAGCTTGTGAATTCATCAATCCCTCGATGCCTGTGCTCTGACTCCAGGGCACAAAGGTGTCCACCTCAGTATTTTGCTGGGACAGTTCTATAAGTGCATGAGAGAAGACAGCTGACCAACCAGACCCAGGGCTTGGCTAGGTGACACCTATGTTTTAGAGTTAAACATGCATAGAAGGAACAGACATAAGGATGAGGGGTGGGAGGTCTTCATCACTAGGTCACATGCCACACAATGGACTGATGATGATTGTGGTAATGGCACCAGATGGCTATAAGCCATTTAGTCACCTAGCATCCAAATAATCCAAGAACGAGGCAGGAGTGAGCGTGGAAAGAGGCAGGAACCTGGGTAAAATCTCAGGATGTAGACTGCCCAGATGTGGAGTTCAGAGACTCAAAGAGCAGTAGGCTTGAAGCCTCAGAATACCTACCTGGGAAGGATGCCCGTCTGGTTATTCTCTCAGGGTGTGGCTCCGGAGATGGCTGCTATACAGTGGGACTTTTGGCTACTTTGTGAGTTCTTTTTTCTTTCGCTCTTCTTCTCCCCTATTCTTCTACCCCAGTAATCCCCTAACACTAGGAAGGAGAGAAAAAAAGGATAGAGGGGAAAGGGGGTGATGTTATCGTTAGACTACTTCCTGCTGTTTAGGGGCTTCAAGTTCCTTGGGGCAAGTTTGATCTTCGCCTTCAGAATATCTAATTTCTTCTTGCTGTTGTTTCTTCTTTGTGCACGACTACTTAACAAACCATAGACAACCACCAAGCAGCCAAGCAGCCCCTTCTTGTGGGGCTCTGGCATTTATATATCCTCTGAAAAGTCCCCAAAATTCCAAATGTCACGCATTTGCAGAAACTATATGCAGCTGCAAAAACACATCTCTGCTAGAACATGAGGCAAATCATAGTCAGGTGCTGTGGACAATCTGAAGCAGCCCCATGTCCCACACCTGGAATTAAAATGAAAACACATTCTTGTAATATTTGTGTTTTCTTAAAGAATCCAGAATTCTCACTCCACTGCTGCTCTGAGTCACTGAGACTTTTGGGGTGACTATGCTGCAGTTGTTGGAAGAGCTACATAGCTTGAATTCAAGTTGGTGGGGAGGAAGGTACGGGTTTAGTGGAAACGGGTCTAGTGATTTCAGTGCACACAGATTAGGTGAGATTCTACAAGGAGACTGAGGAGAGACAATGAGGGCTGGCAAAGGAGGCTGCTGTGGCCTCGGATAGGTAGAGAGTACACAGAAACCATTGGAGACTGTGTTAAAAAGGAGCCTCACTTGGGCTAGAGAGATAGCTCCGTGGGTAAAATGCTTGCCTTACAAATGTGAGGACCTGAGTTCAATTCCCAGCACCGTGAGTGGGGAGTGGGGGGTGCATGATGGTATGTACATGCAATCCCAGCGCAGGGAAAGCAGAGATGATCAGCTCCGGGGCTTCGCTGGCTAGCCTGCTTCAGGGAATCGGTGAGTTCCAGGCCTGTGTGTGCTCGCACATGCACACAGACACACAGACACACACACACACACACACACACACACTCACATACTCACACACTCATACAGGGAACTCCATACTTAGGAAGTCTTGCAAAAAGGCTGAAGTGTTTGGGCGTGGAAGTTGACATGGAGATGGAGAGGCAGGAAGTCCGTCCAGTGGGTAGGGACTACTATCAGGGAACCTGTGGTACAAAGGAGTTCCAGTCAGAGCACAGGCCACTGAGAGACGTTTAGAGGTGACATAGATGACAGTGAGAGTGAGTAGCCCTGGCCTTTTTCTGGGAACAAAGAAGACAATTAAGGGTGAGAGGAGCTAAGAGACACCTCCATCCCACCCCATGCCCTGGTGTTACCCACTTTTACTTCCTGTCACCCTTGGGCATCTCACCCTGGGCCATCCAGACACTTTACTGGTCAGCAGTTCTAATGGTGCCCTGGGATTGTGGGGGGGGGGGGGGGCACCATTAGCTGGAGATGCTAACCTTGGAATTCACAATAGTCTACAGCTTCCTCATTCCCTCAGCCTGTGTCAAATCTGCTAGCCCAGGGTCCCTTAGGCTCTGGTCTTTATTCCTGCAGGCAGAGGAAGCCGGCAGGCAGCAGGATGGACCAAGAGCACTGAAAGTGTTCTTAGCTCAAGGCTGGGACCCTGAGAACCAACCAGACGCTACTCCTTTCTCCTTCTCCATTTATCTCCCCCTCTTTCCCCATCCCAGGGCACCATTAGAACTGCTGGTGTGAGCCGGGTGGTGGTGGCGCACGCCTTTAATCCCAGCACTTGGGAGGCAGAGACAGGCGGATTTCTGAGTTCGAGGCCAGCCTGGTCTACAAAGTGAGTTCCAGGACAGCCAGGGCTACACAGAGAAACCCTGTCTCGAAAAACCAGAAAAAAAAAAAAAAAAAAGAAGAACTGCTGGTGTGTCTGGATGGCCTGGGGTTAGATGCCCAAGGGTGACAGGAAGTGAAAGAGGGGAACCACCAGGAGGCGAGGGCAAGCACTGGCTTCATCCTGAGCTATTCATTGGCAGCAAGATTCTTGAGCCAGCCCGAGTCTAACCACAGACTCGGAGTTGTTGGCAGCACAACCTTGTCTCTTCAGAGTTTGGTTACCCACGCTGACCCCATAACAAGCGCCATGCCAACGGCAGGCTCTGTGGAGGTTGGGATGTCAACAAGCAAGGAGGCGAAGGCGAGGATGACCTCACTGGATAAGCAAACATACACCCCACATGGCTGGGGGAAGGAGGTTCTCATCAGCTGGCCTGTGGGAGGCTGTTTGGGAGAAGACAGGCTAGGAAGAGGGCGGGGTGGGGGAGAGGAAAAAAGAAAGGAACCTTGGTCTACAGAAGCAGGGGTAGTGAAAAGCAGGGAGAGACAGGCTTGTGAGAAAGGACAGGTCTAGGCTGGAAGGGGGAGGCACAGGGAAAGCTGCTTGGATGAGAATAATAATCAAAAGATTTCAAGAAAACGGAGAGTTAGAGAGAGCCTGGCACTGGAAAGGGAGATGTGGGTGGCCACATTTGATCTGAGAGAGACCTGAAAACACCCTTAGCCTTGACCTAGGTGTTTTCTTGTGTGTGTTGGGTAGGTGTCTAAGTTGCCACACTATTATATAATGAAAACATTCACACAGCCTATGACTCACCTAATATAGTTGCACAAGGACTGATAGACAGACAGACAGACACACACACACACACACACACACTTTGTAGTAGACTATTATTAGGCAGATAGTCCAAGAAAATAATCAGGAAGACTGCAAAGGAATAGTGGTAACAGAACAAAGAACAAGTTACATAATTCCATGGTATGATTTCATTTGGTTAAAAAATGAAAAACAAGCCGGGCGTGGTGGCACACGCCTTTAATCCCAGCACTCAGGAGGCAGAGGCAGGCAGATTTCTGAGTTCGAGGCCAGCCTGGTCTACAGAATGAATTCCAGAACAGCCAGAGCTACACAGAGAAACCCTGTCTTTAAAAACCAAAAAAAAAAAAAAAAAAAGAAGAAGAAGAAGAAAGAAAGAAAAAAGAAAAAGAAAAAGAAAAACTATACATTATTAGAAAATATAAATATCAGCATGTGAGTGTGTGTGTGTGAATGTGTGTATAAAGGTATGTTCCTGGTGAGTGTGCATGTGTGTTTGCATGTGTGTGTGTGTGGATTGTGTGTGTGTGTGTATGTGTGTGTATGTGTGTGTATGTGTGTGTGTGTGGATTGTGTGTGTGTGTTTGTGGATTGTGTGTGTGTGTAACTGTAGGTGTACTTTGGAACACTAGACTCACCATCAGGATCTGTAGGACCAGAATCCTGGGTCTTACTCTCCTCTTACTTGGAGAGTAGAAGGTTGAGATTACTAGGAAGTGCCCTGTTAAGTGTGGCTGGTTTTGAGACTGTATTTTTTTAATATAAAATTTGGAGTTTCTCTTTCTTGCTATAAATAATTTTACTCATTGTCTGATAGGCTTTGCCCTTTGCCTTTTGTACTAGGGATTGAATCTAGAGCTTTGTGCATGCTAGGTAAGTGCTCGGCCATTGAGCTATATCCCCTTCCCTCTTCTTTGAAAGTAAGCAATGTCTGTGTATGAGGAGGTCAGTAGGGTATCAGCAGATCTCCTGAAGTTAGAGTTACACGCAGTTGTGAGCTGCCTGGTATGGGTGCTGGGAACTTAACTCAGGTCCTCTTTAAGAACAATATATGCTTCTGACCTCTGAGATATCTCTCCAATTCCTGCAATCCCCTTTGTAAATTAAGACAAGATCTCCTTATGTTGCCATGACTGCTCTTGAGTGAACAATCTTCTACCCTCAGCCTCTCAGTATCTAGGATCACTTTGAGAACTAAACAGTCAAGGCATAAGTCTGATCTAACTATCTATCTATCTATCTATCTATCTATCTATCTGTCTGTCTGTCTGTCTGTCTGTCTGTCTGTCTGTCTGTCTATCTATCTATCTATCTATCTATTTCCTGTGGGGACAATGGAATGCAGTAATCATAGTGAAGACCATCTTGGAAAATGATGTATTCTCATACTTTCCCTCCAGGCCTGGCCCTGTAGGTGGATACTTTGGAACACTGGACTCACCGCTAGGGTCTATAGGTCTAAAATCCTGGGTCTCACTCTCCTGTTTACTAAGTATGTGACTGTGGGCCCTGGGATCCTCATTTTTCTATAAGATAGGGTGCTAACACTTTCTCTGCATACATTAAATATTAAACATAAACATACACAAAAGTTGTGAAGATGAAATGAAACAATGCTTTTGAAGGTATCTGGAATCCAGAAGATAAATTCTGAAGGTTTATTTAAGTCTCTTGCAAATTATTGTTTTGAAAAGGCAAAGGAGCTAGGTATGGTGGTGCACACTTTAAATCCTAGCACTCAGGAGGTAGAGATAGATGGATCTCTGTGAGTTTGAGGTCAGCCTGATCTACAAATCCAGTTCTAGGACAGCCAGGGCTGTTACGCTGAGAAAAGATGTCTAAAAAAACATCGAGAAGAAGAAGACGAAGAAGAGGAGGAGGAGGGGGTGAAGGGGAGGGGGGGAAAGGAATTGTATAGGGTGACATTTAAGAAGTTCAGTTCTGCCGGGTGGTGGTAGTGCACGCCTTTAATCCCAGTACTCAGGAGGCAGAGGCAGGCAGATTTCTGAGTTTGAGGCCAGCCTGGTCTACAAAGTGAATTCCAGGACAGCCAGGGCTATACAGAGAAACCCTGTCTCAAAACAAACAAACAAACAAACAAAGAAGTTCAGTTCTTTCAGTGGTGGGTATCACATGGTAAAAGAGATAATCCAGAAATGTGAGCATCTATATACATACATACATACATACATACATACACACATATATGTACACACATTATAAATGAATGTATGTATTTTAAGACAGGGTCTTGTGGTGAAGGGTCCGTTGTTATTCCATTTTGACTCCACTCAGAAACTAGGCCATGAACCATTTGCTACCCAGCCTAGGTGTAAGGTGCTTTGCTTTTGTAATTGATCTGCTTGTCTGGGTTGCTCTGAGGGGAGAAGCTGCAGTCTCTAATTTGGTTTAGCACCTCATAGTAAAACAGCCAGAGGCTAGGTAAAGCAGACTTTGTTCTATCTATGTAACTCTATGCTGAAGTCTTGGGAAGAGGGAAGGAGGGAAACCTGTCTCTGCTCTTTGTTCTCAACACTTGTATGACTTTCAGATTGTGTGATCACATGGTAAAAAGTTCACTAGGAGTTTGCACATAAATTCAGGTTATAACTTGACTAAGAAGTTTATAACAGACAATGTCTACATGCTTATCCACTAGGAGTAATTACCTGACGTTCATCATTTGTTATTAGCTTACAGGTTCATGGAGAGTAATAAACCATAACTAAGTTGTCCTTGAAGTTTTGTATAGATAAGCTCAGTCGATATTTTATTTCCCGTCCTCGTACCTGTGGTATATATTTCTAGCTCCTTCTTTATGAACTTTGGTTAATGGTTTTTATAATCCCTTGGAATGTGCTTTAGGTTTTAGAAGTCTGTTTGTTATCTCAGAAGCAATTTAAGCAGCTCTGTTATAAAAGGGGCTCTTTGTCTGGGTCACCATTCTGAATCAGTAGTGACTCTAGCCTGATGGTTGTTTCTGAAGAATAAACACTCATTGTTCTTGCTACTATTTGAGACTGGGGTCTTCCTTCAGTGATTATCAAACCCTAACAATGCTTTTTTTTTTTAATGAGCTTAATTATAGATTTATTGACATCTCAACCTTGTTTCTTTCTTGTGCTATTCTTCCCGTAGCTTTCAAAAGGGCCACCCTTCCTGAAGATCCACCCTGAGGGTAATCTGGTAATCCAGGTTTGATTCTGACAAATGCTGCAGCTTTCCAGAACTTTTGTCCAATAAGAATTTTGCTGTTTCATTCTATTTAAATGAACTTCCTGAAGACCACACCTTCTGGGATTCAAATGCAAACATGCAAACATTTTCTAAGATTCAAGGCAGGGTCTTATTACACAAGCTATCTTAACTTAGAATTTGTAGGTTTTCCACCTCAGCTTCTTAAGTGCTAGAGCTACAGGTATGTACTACCAAACATGACTAAAATGAATATCTTTTAATTAATAGTTAAATTGCCTCCAAGAAAAATAGTCACTTTGAGCCGGGCGTGGTGGCGCACGCCTTTAATCCCAGCACTCGGGAGGCAGAGGCAGGTGGATTTCTGAGTTCGAGGCCAGCCTGGTCTACAGAGTGAGTTCCAGGACAGCCAGGGCTATACAGAGAAACCCTGTCTTGAAAAACCAAAAAAAAGAAAAAAAAGTCACTTTGGGGGCTGGGAGTGGGAGACCCGAACATGATCTGAGAATAATGGATGAGCCAAACTACAGAATCATTTCATTCTAAAATATGTAAATGTGGTTGCTACAAAATATGAATGGCTGGGCAGGATGACACATGCACATAATCCTGTTATTTGGGAGGCAGAGGCAGTCGGATTTCTGAATTCAAGGCCAGCCTGGTCTACAAAGTGAGTTCTAGGACAGCCAGGGCAATACAGGTCTCGAAAAACCAACCAACCAACCAACCAAACAAACAAACAAACAAAAAAACCCCCAAAAAAAACCAACCAACCAAACAATAAATAAACAAATGGACCTGGGGGACATGGCTCAATTAGTAGTGGATTTGCCTAGAATCCTTGCAGCTCTGAGATCAGTTCCTAGCCCATCACTGGGTGCAGAGTGAGTTGAGTCTGAAGCCAGCCTGAGATTCATGAGACTTTGTCTCAAAACCTAAAATCTGGGGACACTCAAATACAATCAGTTTGCAAATGAGTGCTTCCCAGATGCCAGACCCAGTGGCAAAGACTTTACTTGTAGCCTTGTAACAATGCTATTATCTCCACTTTATGGACTAGGAAGAGGAAGGCCCAGGGAGGTGAAGCAACTTGCCCGAAGTCACCGCAGGCAAGTAAGTGGCAAAGCTTCCAATTTCAGATAGTCTAACCTGGAAGCCAGTATGGGAGTACAATAGCAGGAACTCAGGAAAATAGGGCTGAATATAGAAAAGCATGGTGGCTTTCAGTCTCTGACTGGAAAAGAACCTATAAACATACTGTTTCTACACTCACCAGTTAACAAGAACCATCATTCTTTTTTTTTTTTTTTTTTTTTTTTTGGTTTTTTCGAGACAGGGTTTCTCTGTGTAGCCCTGGCTGTCCTGGCACTCACTTTGTAGACCAGGCTGGCCTCGAACTCAGAAATCCGCCTGCCTCTGCGTCCCGAGTGCTGGGACTAAAGGCGTGCGCCACCACGCCTGGCTAAGAACCATCATTCTTGTAATTGCTTCCCCAGAGAAACCATGAAGAGCTTGTTGAGTGTTCTAGGGGCTGGGGCTGCTGCACAGTGGCCGAGTGCTCTCTTAGCATGCACAAGGTCCTTGGACTGATTCTCAACGCTCACCCTCCACAAATGCAGTCTGGTTCTGGAGGAGGTCTGGGGTGGGGACTTGGCCAGTTTCCTTGCTGCAGATCTATGGCCATACTTGGAGGAACAAGGCTATAGGCAGAGGAGAAGACCTTTAGCCTCCATCACTGGAAATAAATTTCTCCAATGAAAATAAAGAAGTAAAGTTTTGCTCACAACCCGAGTTTCCCCCAACAGCTGAAATCAAATCTTATTCTCTCTCTCCCTCTTTCTCTATTTTCTTCTTCCTCTTTTCCTCTCCTTCCTTTACCCCTTCCCTCTGTTGGGAATATAACTAACCCAGGGCTTTCTATCTACCATGTTAGGTAAGTGCACTATTATGGTGCAACATCCCAAGCCCTTGGGTTTTTTGTTTGTTTGTTTGTTGTTATATGGTATTGCTATGTAGCTCAGCATGGTATTGAACTAGCTTAGGACAGATGACCTTGGTCTCATGATCCTCCTGCTGTTACTTCTTGAGTACTGGAATTACATATTTATACCATTATCCAAGCAGCTCTTCTAAACACTTACATTATAAACTAGTAAAGCTGAGGACTAGAGAGATGGCTCAGAGGTTAAGAGCACTGGCTGTTCTTCCTGAGGTCCTGAGTTCAATTCCCAGTAGCCACATAACCATCTGTAATGACATCTGGTCCCCTTTTCTGGCCTGCAGGCATATATTCAGGCAGAATAGTGTATTCATAATAAATAAATAAATCTTTTAAAAAATTTTACTTATGATATTTTTAAAAGATATATTTATTATATATAAATACACGGTAGCTGTCTTCAGACACACACCAGAAGAGGGCATCAGATCTCACTACAGATGGTTGTGAGCCACCATGTGGTTGCTGGGATTTGAACTCATGACCACTGGAAGAGCAGCCAGTGCTCTTAACTGCTGAGCCATCTTTCCAGACCAATACGTCTTAAAAGGAAAAAAAACCAAAACAACAACAACAACAGCAAAACCAACAACAACAACTTAGTAAAGCTATGATAAAATTTCCCTCACCCAGCCCCAAGACTGGCATTAGTTTTCAACCCATTGGACTGTTGTTAGAAAACCCTCTTTAGGTGAAAGGATCAAAGGGATGAGTGGTCCTGACTTGACTGGAGGGGATGCCAGTAAAACGGGTACCCTGCAGTGGTACGGTGGCCTGGGGGACAAGTGTTTGCTGAGTGACTGATAAGTCAGGTATAAGTAGGGGAGGCATGTGGTTCAGGTCCAGAAGTGGCAGGCCTGGCAGGGGCAGAGTGGGCACCAGGGTAGGAGGTTGACTTCGCTGGCTCTGCTGGTGTGCTCATGGTTGGTGTTTAAAGTGCAAGGAAGGAGTCTGTGTTTTGTAAGGACACAGGCTAGTCAACCTTGTGGATGGAGATCCGCAGCAGGCTATTTGGTGAATGATGGAAGAGCTATGGGAAGCCATGCTGAGCCCAAAGCTGCCTCTCTCCTCCTGGATATGACTGTGTGGATGATTCATGTCTTGCCACCCCCTCATTTTCTCAGGCTAAAACCATATGTCCTGGGGCGTGGGGACAACAAGCAGACTCCATTACACGGGTTCCAACAATCCTCTCACCTCGGCTGAAGAGCTGAGAAAACAGAACGTTGGAGAAAAAGGGGGTCTCAGTATAAGCTTCCTCAAGCAAGACCTCCGAGGCCTGATCACTGAAGAAGAAGTGATCTGAGAATGGTGTGTGGTCCTGAGGTTGGCTCAAAGGGGAGCCAGAACATTTGGACCACTTCAGGATGTCAAAGAGCTGTGCTCCCTTCCCACTGTCTGGATCCTTGGCCACATCACACCCACGTGTGTGAAGACAAGCCAAAGGGAGCAACCACAGGATGAGTCGTCAGGAAGGAAGCACATGAAGTCTGGAGTGGGTGGGGGTCACCTCCTGTGGTGACAGTGACATGGACCACTACTTTCCCACTACTACTGGATCAACAAAGTGCAACTGTTCATGCTTCAGGATGTTGGCCTGAGATCCACCTCAACTCTGCTCTTCACATCAGAGATTGGGTGGCTGGGTATTTCAAAGCACTCTACCTGTGTTTCAGGTTCCAAGTTCCCTGGGATCTAATGTGGAGTCATGTAGACACTGATGGTCTGGTTGTCTGGTCTGTGTGATGGGGCTTAGGGAGATGTGAATTTGTCTGGAGATGGAGAGGTGAACAGCATCCAAAACAGGTGGAGAAGTGATGACATAAGGCTCCTTTCTTGAATTATTATTTTTCTTGATGGTATTTTTATTTATTTATTTATTTATTTATTTATTTATTTATTTATTTATTTATTTATTTTAGAACCAGGGGCTTGCTGTGTAGCCCAGGCTGCCCTAGCATCCCAAGTGAGTACTGGTGGTTCTGTCTGCCAGTCTGTCTGTGTGTGTGTGTCTGTGTCTGTGTCAAGGCCAGAGGGAGACATTAACTGGTTTCCTCTGTTGCCTTCTACCTTACTAGCTTGGGAAGGGTCTTTCATTTCATTGGAAGTTTGCTGTTTAGGTTAGGTTAGTTGACCATGGAACTCTAAGGATCCCTCTCTGTCCCCTGCTCCCTCCGTGATACTGTTATAGACACACATGGGCCATGCCTGGTGTTTTACATGGGCGCTGGGGATTCAAACTCAAGTCCTCTGCTTTGTACAGCAAGTGCCCTTAGCCACTGAGCCATTGCCCCAGCCCCACAGCAAGTTTTCACCTTGCCAGACAGGTTTTCTTTTCCAGGAAGACTTAAAGAGAACAGGGTTTTCAGCAACTCCAAGGCAAGGTCAAGGCACAACTTTATTCTAGAGTGAGCATGCGCTACTAGTTCCCTGCCTCTTCTTACTCCAGGACTCCTGGGGCCAATCTTGGAGATAGGTCTTTCCTATTCCAACGAGGCTTGAGAAAGCTTAAATACGGGCTGTAAATGAAAGAGCCTAGTAGAAGAGAGATAAATGCATCAAGTGGAAATAAGAGTTAGCAGCCAAATCTACCTAACTTGCCTCTGGGCTTCCTGGCATTCTGGGGATAAAGTACTTCATGCACTGTGCCTTAGTTCCTATGTAAAACAAGATGAAAGTGCTCACAGTGTTTTACATGGGATATGTGCACAGGACAGGAAACAGAGCCCGGCAGAGTAAGCATGCAGGCACACTGCAGATTTTCTAATTCTCCAACTTCTCTGGGGAAAGACATATGTGGCCATGCCTGATGGTTTACATGGGGAAAGGGAAAGGACTGTAAAGCTAGTTCTCCCTTAAGGAGTACCTTCTCTTCCAGATGTTCTCTTCCTCTGTTCCCTTCATGTCCTCTGGGTAGCCTTGGCAACTGCCCTTGCCTCTGGCTGCACAGTGAGTGTTTCCATGTCCGCTTGGGTTTCCTCTCTTCTCAACAGTCTTTTTCCAGGATGTACATTCATGTGTACTGAATGGTAGCTGCAGATGCATTTCCTTGACTATTCAGTCTCCCTGAGCTCAGAATAACCACGTGTGGTATTGTCTCCTTTTTGTTTGGAATTCTGTAGCCTTGGAAGGTCTTGGTGCACACAGCCTAGCTTTGTGTACTGCTGTGCCAGACAGGCTGTTTTGCTCTGACCTCTGAAGGTCAAAGTAGGTGGGGTGGGGGTGGGGTCTCAGACTCATGGCTTTGTGACCGTGACTGACTTATAAAGATCCTGTGGGCAGGGTGTTGAAGTTTGGCTGAGCAGTAGAGTGCTTGCCTAGCTATGGAAGTCCTAGGTTCTATCCCAGGTACTGCAAATAAGTAAATGTGGTTAAGAGCTCATACTGTTCTTAGAGGACCTGAGTTTGATTCCTAGCACCTATAACGGGCAGCTCACAACTGCCTGTGACTTCAGTTCTAAGAGTATTCGGTGCCTCTAGACACCACAGGTATTCAAGAGCACATATCCACCCACATATACATATTTAAAGATAAAAAGAAATATTTTTAAAAAAAACAGGACACTCACACTCCATGTATCTCATTGTTGCTGCCACCCCTCTGGCAGCAACCGATTCGCTTGGTCACTCTTCTGCAGCAAGAAGTTTAAAACAACTTGGTCTTTGTGGCTGGAGAAAGGAAGGTGGTATGGGGGCTCTGCTCTCAGCTAGTTGTTGAATAAAGAAAACCAGTGTTTGGATATGCTAGTACCCTTAAGGGAGCCTTACACGGCCTGATCATTTACTCCTTCCAACTTCTCTTTAGAGCTGAGGTAACCAGGTGAAGGATGGTATTTGTACTGTGTCAAGAGACTAGAGAACTACAGAGAAAGCAGTTTGGCTTCAGATTGTTTTTAACTACTTATTAATAGGTTCCCTAAGACCCGAGAGCACATTTGTACCACAGCCTCCATTTTAACGTGGATTAGTCTTCTCAGGCTCGCTGACTCCTTTCCCTAGCTTTAAGAGTACTGGAGGGGCTGGTGAGATGGCTCAGTGGGTAAGAGCACCCGACTGCTCTTCCGAAGGTCAAGAGTTCAAATCCCAGCAACCACATGGTGGCTCACAACCATCTGTAACGAAATCTGACTCTCTCTTCTGGAGTGTCTGAAGACAGCTACAGTGTATTTACATATAATAAATAAATTAATTAATTAATTAAAAAAAAAAAGCCGGGCGTGGTGGCGCACGCCTTTAATCCCAGCACTCGGGAGGCAGAGGCAGGCGGATTTCTGAGTTCGAGGCCAGCCTGGTCTACAAAGTGAGTTCCAGGACAGCCAGGGCTACACAGAGAAACCCTGTCTCGAAAAACCAAAAAAAAAAAAAAAAAAAAAGAGTACTGGAACCAGTGCCATTTTGTGTAGTAGTTAGGGTTCCTCACAGTTCCATTCTTCTGCTGTAATAAAATCCTGTCAGGAAGCAACTTGGGGAAGCAAGGCTTTGTCTTAGCTTACAATTAATTCCAGGTTCCAACCATCACTGTGGGAAAGGCCAAGTTGACAGATGCTTAGAACTAGTCACACTGGATTCACGTGAATGCATGCATGCTTAGTGCTAGATTAGGTTTCTCCAGTTCCTAACATTTTACTTTTATTTGATGTGTACGCCTGTTATTTTTTTTTAAGATTTATTTATTTATTATGTAAGTACACTGTAGCTGTCTTCAGACACTCCAGAAGAGGGTGTCAGATCTCGTTACAGATGGTTGTGAGCCACCATGTGGTTGCTGGGATTTGAACTCTGGACCTTCAGAAGAGCAGTTGGGTGCTCTTACCCACTGAGCCATCTCACCAGCCCATGTATGCCTGTTATGTCTGTGCACCATGTGCACACCTAGTACATGCAGAGGTCAAAAGAGGGTGTTAGATCCCCTGGAACTGGAGTTATAGACAACTGCGAGTCATCGTGTGGGTACTGGGAATCAACCCGGGTCCTCTGTAAGAACAAGTACACCTGAGCCATCTCTCCAGCCCCTTACTCTTGTATAGTCCAGGGACCCAGAACCAGGCATGCTGGCTAATTTTATGTCAACTTGACACAGTGCAGAATCATCTGAGAGGAGGGAACCCCAACTGAGAAAATAAATTTTTTAAAGATTTATTTATTTATTTTATGTACAGGAGTACATTTCGCTGTCTTCAGACACACCAGAAGAGGGCATCGGGTCCCATTACAGGTGGTTGTGAGCCACTATGTGGTTGCTGGGAATTGAACTAAGCACCTCTGGAAGAGCAGTCAGTGCTCTTAACTGCTGAGCCATTTCTGTAGGCCAAAAAGAATTTTCTTAATTAGGGATTGATGGAGGAGGGCCCAGCCCATTGTGTGTAGAGCCATCACTGGGGTGGTGGTCCTGGGTTCTATAAGACAACTGGATGAGTAAGCCAGTAAACAACAGACCTCCACGACCTCTGCATCAGCTCCTGCTTCCAGGTTCCTGTCCTTGTTTGAGTTCCTCTCCTGACTTCCTTAAATGATGAAAAACAACATGGAAGTATAAGCCAAATAAGGCCTTTCCTCCCCAGCTTCCTTTTTGGTCATGGTGCTTCACCATAGCAAAGAAACCCTAACTATGATACCAGGAAAAGGTGCCACATACTTTCAGACTTCAGCGTTCCACACTGAGACAGTCCACTACAGACCTGCTCACAGGCCAACCTATCTAGACAAGCCTTCACCAAGATTTTCTTCTTAGGTGATTCTAGGGTATGTCACGTTGAATATTAAAACTGGTAACCATGTATAGAAGTGCAAGAATCCCAGCACTTGGGAGGCAGAGGCAGGGGGATCTCTGTGATTTCGAGGCTAGCCTGATTTACACAGTAAGTTCCCGGACAACCAGAGAGCTACACAGTGACACCTATCTCAAAAAAAAAAAAAAAAAAAAAAAAAACCAAAAGACAAGACAATCTAAAACCATCTGACCAACCATCACATCACCCCTCCCCCGCCCCTCCTCCCTCCTTGATTTCTCTCTAGAGACGGAGAAACCTGTCTCTGCCTGAAAATACATGGATACTAAAGCACCATAAAGCCAAGTCTCAAAATACTATACTCTCCCTGAACCACAGTGATGCCTTCACATCTGGCAAACCTGCCTCTCGATTCTGCTCTTGTACCTGGATGGGCCTTATTCACCATGGCTGCTCACCTTGGTTGTCTCAATTTCAAGAGGCAAAAGCATGGTCATCAACAGACTGAAGCAAAACACATCCAAACAGTGGGCAAAGTCATGAGCAATTTCCTCACAAATAATTACTTCAAAAATTGTTTTAATTGGCAGGACACTAACAACCTTTTAACAAACCAGTCCTTTTATTCAATGTTTTATGACCTTGGAATGAAGTAAGGGCAAAGAGTGCTGCATTTGAAGATGCCAGAATTACACACTGGGGTCAGTGTCCTAGAACATGAAGGTTGTTTTCCAGCCATGACCTTGAGGTCAATAGACCTGTATAACCTATATGAGATTCTGAGTCTACCAGACTATAGGTCACAGGACACTCCTGTGAAGTTATAATTTACAACATGTTTGTTTCTGCTATTCATTGCCCTACCTTTGGAGAGCAGGGAGCGTTTTAGAGCATTCTAAACCGGGTATTTCTGGCTGGAATTCTTAAGTTTCTCTATAACCCACATAACTTAAATCTCCCAAGGAGTGGTGACTAGTTAGTTCTGAGCTTAGGCAATAAAACGAAAAGCCAAAGGTGCAGAACTAATCTATTGTCAGAACTACAACCGTATGCCATGGAGGGGACCAGGAAGCAATCTTTATTTCAAAAGGATGGGAAAACTTTCAGGATGAGGACATCCTCTGTAACCTTTTCCTATATTCTAAAACAGGCACATTAAAAAAAAAAAAAGTAACGAGGAAATGAACGTTCATTTCCTGAACATCTATTGAGTTCCAGTCACATGCTTAATATCTTAGCTAATATGATTCTCCTTACTGGGTAAGAACTTGTAACCAGAATACCTGAATTAGTACTGCCTGTCGCCACAAGCCCCGATGAGCAGACAGGAAATGCATCTTTGTTGTGCTTTACACACAATTCCAACCCGTCCTCCAGTCTCCTCTCACTCTGCTATTATTTCACGTTCCAGAGCACTCGGCTTGAGGAGACCTAGGGTTTGTTCAAGGTGACACACTGCAGTTAAGAATTCGAATCCGAAGTAACATCCTCCCCGCTGCGCCATAGCGGGGGCTCCTAAAACGGAGGTCCGGTGCAGGGAAACTAATGACCCATGGCTCTCCCTCAGCGCAGTGCCACAGCTGGGAACGCAAGCCTATCCTCGTGACTCCCGAATCTTTCCGTTTTCACCCAAGTGCGTGACTGCGGGAGCGAGGTGGCCACGTGAGATCCCTCCACCCCCCTCTGGGCGAGGTACAGATCGGGTCCGGCCAAGGGCAAGTCTCAGCACACGCGCTCTTCCGCGTTGCCACAGAGCTGACCTGGGCCTGCGTGGGAGAAACTCGGAACGACCTTGGTGGCGGCCTCTGAGTCCCCGCGTGTCTGGGCGAGACTCCCCCACAGTCCCCGCCCGCAGCCACCCGGCGTGGCCAGCGCAGACAGGATAACCCGGGCGAGGCTGCAGGGAGGCGGCCAGCCAGTCCCACGTGGACCAGCTCCTCGTTGGGGGCGGGGCCCCGGGGACGTCCAGGCCAATCAGCGCCGCTGCCCAGCTCACCCGGCTAGGCGCGCCCGGCCAGCCTGTGGTTGCGTCACATCGGAGGCGGGACTTCGGGCGGGCGCGAGGCTCGGCAGGTCACGTGGGGCGCAGAACCGGCTATAAATAGGAGCCGGCGGCATGCTCGCTATATGATGGCCGCCGGCGCGCGTTGCGTGTTTTCATCTCTCGCCTGCTGAGGCGCCCGCGGCTGCTTCACGAGTGGGTAGTGAGTCCCTCCGTGCTGTGCTCGGTGTTGCCGTCCTGGGTTGTGCGACCGTGGCTCGAGCCTGCCTCAGTCTCGTTCTTCTGGTCTCTCTGTTCGGCCCTCAGTTTCCTTTGGTGAGTGGCGGCGCGGCACCGGTGGTGCAAAGGTCCTTTCTTCTCTGGAGTGGGCTCGGGTGTGGGGAGCTGGCTGGCGGGAGTGGGATGAGGGCTGCAGGACCCGGCTACGATGCTGTCCTCCTCCCGCCTCCCCACGCTCGCCGCGCCCTTCCGCGGGCCTTTTCGGCGGTCCTCGGCAGGCGCGCGCGCGGGAATGGTCTTTTTTCCGATCATCCACGGAGGGCGCGCGCGGGCAAGCGGCCGGAGACTGAGCCGAACGCGTGGGGCGGGGCGGGGCGGGACGGGGTGGGGGGTGGGGGAGCACAGAGATCGCCCTGTGCCCCACCTTGCACGGCGTTTGGGGGACTGAAGACAGAAGTGACGGGCGGGGTCGGGGGGGGGGACACTCTGCGGAGTCCCAGGCTGCCCTCTTCCCAGAGATGCGCCGCTATTGTTATTTTCTCCCACTTCGTCCCCCCAGGATGAACTTGCGTCCTTTCTCTAATCCGCCATGGAATTCTGCTCCGTGCTTTTAGCCCTCCAGAGCCAAAGAAACCCCAGACAACAGACGCCCAGACGCAGCAGCGTATAGCAGTAACTCCCCAGCTCGGTTTCCGTGCCGTAGTTTACAGTATTTAATTTTATATAATATATACTATTTATTATAGCATTTTGATACCTCATTCCGTTTACACATCTCAAAAGCCGCTCAGTAATTCTCTTATTATTTAAAGAACCACTACACTAGAGAATGGAATCTACTGTGGCAACGATTACTAGTACCCTAGCTGCTGTTACTGCTTCCGTTCCACCGAAGTATCTGTGGATGCTCATCCTGGGCTTCATCATTGCATTTGTCTTGGCATTCTCCGTGGGAGCCAATGATGTAGCAAATTCGTTCGGTACAGCTGTAGGCTCAGGTGTAGTGACCCTGAAGCAAGCCTGCATCTTAGCTAGCATCTTCGAAACTGTGGGCTCCGCCTTGCTGGGGGCCAAAGTGAGCGAAACCATCCGGAACGGCTTGATAGATGTGGAGCTGTACAATGAAACTCAAGATCTGCTCATGGCTGGCTCCGTCAGTGCTATGTTTGGTAAGTTGTACTTATACCTTATGTTCGCTCAAGTCTTGAACCTTTTTCCGCTTCTCTCCGTGAGGACGCACAGCTTATGTAACAGTTTTGCCATCTACCTGACAAAATCTGATTAATTCTGTTTCAGGTTCTGCTGTGTGGCAGCTAGTGGCTTCGTTTTTGAAGCTTCCGATTTCTGGGACCCATTGTATTGTCGGTGCAACCATTGGTTTCTCCCTCGTGGCAAATGGGCAGAAGGGTGTCAAGTGGTCTGAACTGATAAAAATTGGTATGTTGAATTCTAAATGGTTTTATTTTCGTTGTGTGCTGCTGTGTGTCGTGGAGTGGGAGTGAAGTTAGAGGGGCAAGTTGAAGAGTATCAGAAATGGAGCACCTACCATTTCAGGGTCTTGTTAACAAAAATGTACTTTCCAGAGCTGACACTTCATTTTGTGTTCTATTCCAGTGATGTCGTGGTTCGTCTCTCCGCTGCTTTCTGGTATTATGTCTGGAATTTTATTCTTCCTTGTTCGTGCGTTCATCCTCCGTAAGGTAACCTTTCCACTTGCGACCTTTCATGAGTCACATTCAGTCTTGTTCAAACTCAGGGGTATTCTCTCAGATGTGACGGGTGTGTAAGTATTTAGTGGCTTTGGAAAGCTACAGAGTTCTTTGTTCTGTATACCTCCTGTATGTTGTGAAGTTCTGTGAAAGAAGCAAGTTTTTAATGCCCCAGAGGGCATTCAGGAAGGAAAGACTGAGTAGTTCTATGGTCTGCCAAGAAATAAAGAGACTGGGAGTGAAAACTAAGAACGTTGTTTAAGGTGGCCCTGTCTGTCTAGGTCACTACATCCAGGACAAGTGGAATTGTAACCTTTTAGTTCAACAGGTCACAGAATCCTTTTCAAATTGCTCTCCCATGTTGATTGTCAAGTATATAGAAGTTTCTAGAGGAGGCCTTCTACTTGTAGGGACTCCACTTTCTCAGTAAAAAGAGAGGGATGAGTTGTTAGGGGGGTTTGTTTTGTTTTTGCTTAAAAAAAAACAGGAAGCCATTGAGTTTCCTGACTACTTGAAAATCCCTTTTGAGAGACTTAGTGCAATTTCTTTTATCATGGAGACTGAGCCTGGCTCCATTAAAAAAAAAAAAAAAAAGAAAAGTAGACAACAAGGGATTTTGTTGACTCTGGGCTGAATTACAGTAAGAATAAATGAATTTTTCTCCGGAGACAGAATTGTCCTATTTTCTAGGGTGAGTGGCTCTTAACAGTCCTTTGTTAAGCTCTTTTAAAATTCCCCTAAACAGTAGAAATCTGAGTGAGGGGAGATAGGTACCTTATCTTAATGGAAGGTGTGTGTTTAGACTCCCTGCTTCTTGATCTAGTTCTCGGAGTCTCTGGGGAATGACTTCATGTTCTTCTCAATAGAAGTCCTTCCCTGACTCCTTCTTGATCCTATACTTACCATTAGGTGTCTGGCAGAATGTGTTTCACTTGTGGAACATTAGAAATATCTCTAGCTTGGCACAGTGTGACTGAGTAAATAAATAGTTCATTGATGTCCAACCTCTAGATATGGTATTCTTTCATCTAGCAAGCAGGTATGATATGAATTCCCCTGACCCCCCTGTCTGTAGCATAGGGAAATCTGATTCTCACCGGTATTCAGGAATCATAGATTTTAGTGTTGCTGTTAGAGCCATGCATCTCTTGACATACCAGAAAACCAGAATAACTAATAGGATGCTATTTGGTTTCATGGTTTTTAAAGGTTTATTCTGACCCCTTTGATTATTGGGAAATCGATCATTCTGATTCTGGAGAGCCTATGCGAACTGCTTAGTGGTCATTCCTGGAAGGGGGAACAGAGATGCAATGGGGTTCTCAGTGCCCAGAACCTTTGATTGACATGTGCCAAGTATCTTTACTCTCACTGTGTTATTGGAATATCAAGTTGTGTATGTTTAATAATTATTCTGTACGGTCTCAAGTAGCCCAGGCTGGCCTTGAACTTCTGATCCTCCTGCATTCACATCCCAAGTTCTTGAATTACTGATGTGTGCTCCCACTCCCAGCTTAAAGAGTATGGGTGGGACGGGCATGGTCGAGAGTCACGGATGATATTTAATACATACAGTGCTGACTTGGAGGCTCTTCCCCTCTGTCTCTCACTTGCTCACGAATCCCTCAGTAACAGATGAGGGACCCTTTCCTGTCTCCATGTAACTGAGTGAGAGGTTCACATCCTTTCTAACTAAAGCTTTAACTTCGTTGTCTCATTCCTTCCTATATCGAGCCCAGAATAGTTCCTGGAAGTCTGTTGACTTGACAGAAAGACCTAGTGCATATTTGGTTTTCATCTTTATCACTATATATAAAAGATAAAGAGTTTACACGATGAGAAAAGCATTTAATAAAAATCCCTAGCCTAGCTATGAAGACCTGGGAGGAGGCTGGAAGGGAGAGACCTTTCCTATTTTACCATTTTCCTTGACTTTTACAAAGTTATGCTGTGGTTTGTTTTGGTTTTTACCACTAAGTCTTTATCATCGTGTATTAGGGCTAGTCCTTCCCTACCCATCCCAGGCTATGCACTCGGATTTCAAATATATTATTATCTTGTGACTAAGTCTTTGTAGCCTAGGTTGACCTTTGACTCCGGGGGTCTTGTGCTTCAGCACGCCCAGCACTGGTATTACAGGTGTATAACACCATGCCCACGGCAGCCCCAACCATGCTACTATTTCAGGGAATATTGAATTTTAGACCCCAAGTGGGGGAAATGAGTGTAGAGTGCTTTTTACCTGATGGTTTAATTACTAAATATAAATAGCATTTGAAAATTGATGAGAGAGTCCCTACCTAATGCCTACAGAATATTCTTGAAGCCTTGGATTAGCTTGTGTACCTCAGGCTCTTGTCTGCCTTTAGGTGTAGCCTGCATCTGTTTAGTTTTTCAGGGTGAGTCAGGGTTCTGTAGGTTGCTTTTGATCTGATGTCTTACTGTTAGTGTCCTCCTAAACAATGAGTAAAACTTAAAATTAATGGAGTTTTGTTTTGTTTTCAAGACAGGGTTTTCTGTGTAGCCCTGGCTGTCCTGGAACTCACTCTGTAGACCAGGCTGGCCTTGAATTTAGAAAACCACCTGCCTCTGCCTCCCGAGTGCTGGGATTAAGGTGTGGGCCACCACTGCCCAGCTAAATTTTTTTAGTGAGTGTCTGTACTCACTTGAAAAGCCATGCTTTATGAGGGGCTTTAACTTCACTGATCTGTAAGCTCCCCCGCCCCAAAGTCTTAATGATTGTCAGAAACTCTGGTATCTCTTCTGGATCTTTACCTCTGTCTGAACCTTAAGATTTTCAACTGGTGGTGTGACTAGGGTAGCATTAAACTTTTGTGCTCAAGGTTTGGCCTTCCTGATGAGACCTATGTTCTCATTCTTTTAAATGTTTGGCTTGGAAGTTTTTCTGTGGAATTGTAATACATACATGGGAACTATTTTCGTTTTCATTTTCAGTCACAGGGACCATTGATGATTCTTTTTTTTTTGTTTTGTTTTGTTTTGTTTTTTTGAGACAGGGTTTCTCTGCGTAGCCCTGGCTGTCCTGGAACTTACTCTGTAGACCAGGCTGGCCTCGAACTCAGAAATCCGCCTGCCTCTGCCTCCCGAGTGCTGGGATTAAAGGCGTGCGCCACCACACCTGGCCCACCATTGGTGATTCTTAAACATTTCACAGTTTTGCCTTGGGGTCTTTGTACTTGCTATGCCTCTGTCCATTCCCCCTCCCCCTAGTGGACAGGTGGCTTAAACTTTCCATACCCTGAGACATATGTCAGCTCAACTGATTTCGTTCCCACATTTTATTAAAATGTCCCTCCCCATCAACATCCTCTGGCCTGTTTTTGTTTTTCCTTTTAAGGCATTTGTCAGCCCAGTATGTTATTGTGTAGTAGAAAATTACTCAGTTCTATGAAAACGGGGACTTAGTCTGGCCCCTGCTCTATTTTAGTGCCCTAAAAAGTTCTTGACAGGCACTAGACTGAGTGGATCGATGGTGAGGTTCACAATTGATTTAACTTTGCACTTTGGTAAGGCCTTATGTCACATTGATCAGATATATATAGATAAGATGGTTGTGTATAGTCTGCAGATTTTTAAATTTAAGGCGGCAGGACATCAGGAAATAAGCATTTTACCTTAGTCTGTTTTTCTCCAGTACAGTAGATCCTGGGGGGCCTGTACTCAGGTTTACAGATGGACTTTGGATAACTCAGAGAAACTGGTTATTTGTGATATTAGCTACATCCTTGTTACTAAGAATATGGAGAAACTGTTGCCTATGGATGGTAGGTGGCATTAGCTTCCTTAGGTAGCAAATGTAGGACAGAGTCCAGTTGGCTTTGTAGAAATTATGGTGGGAGGCTGTTGCTAGCACCACGACTCCTAGTTTGTCTTGCCACAGGGTGCTCTGAAAGAGATCTACATTTACAACTTTTAAGGTACTGATCTTAATGTCTTACAGGCAGATCCAGTTCCTAACGGCTTACGAGCTTTACCAATTTTTTATGCCTGCACAATCGGAATCAACCTCTTTTCCATTATGTATACTGGAGCACCGTGTAAGTACGAATCAAGATGCTTAAATGTGAATTTAAGGTTATTTACAAAACTTTCATTAAATGCCCAATTTACCCCTTTTTGCTTTACAGGGCTGAAATCTCCTAGAAGGTGGCTGGCCTGCACCCATTTCAGAAGGCTGCAGGCTAGTGTATGCTGAGTTAACCTAGATAGGTTTTCAACCAGAGAGACCTGCTCACACTCTAAATCACTACAGACTTTCCTCCCTAGTCTTCACAGGATCCACTGATAATGTGACCTTCTCCCTCCCTTGCTTGTGTCTATGCTAACAATGCTGGCAATGATGCTGGCCTCAACCACTGAAGAGTCATTAGTTAAATCTGCTCTTCAGTAATCAGCCACTTCGAGCCGGCTGTTAGATGTCGCTTTTCTCTCCCAGTTGGAGCCATTTCATTTCCTCAGTTCTCAGTTTGCCCCTGAACTGACTTGAGTGAGAAGAGGTGGGATGGGTAACTCCTGGTCTAATTAATTACACTCGGAAGAAGAATGTCCGCAGCTAAGAGAAAGCACTGAGAGGAATATGAAGGCTCTGGTGTTGATTGCTTTCATATGGGGACTAAGGGAAGGCAAGGATTCAGTTGTCTACTGAGAGATGGATAGATTGGAGCTCGTGAGGCAGAGCAGCACGGTTCTGGCACACTCATTCCTCTGACTGCTGCCCAGGGCACACTGTCTGTGTGTTAAACAGGACTGAAGTAGCAAAGTGATTGTCCTTATGTTATGTGTGCTCTCATCCTCAATTCTTAAAGGATTTTCATGCTTGTGACCACCAAGTAGGTTCCGCCTCTGGTTCATGGATTGTGACCTGTGTATTATTACCACTGAAATGATGTAGTAAGTCACCGAACAAAACAAAACAGCAGGGTATTTCTCACATTGTCGTTCTTGAAATGTCAGTAAAGAAACACAGGATGGGACCAGCCTTGGTGTGGGGGCTTTGCTTCTTTTGCCCTTTAAGATCGTTTCTAAGAAAACCCAGTCCTTTCGTTCCCCCTTTTGACTTGGAATGTAGACAAACTTTAACTGATGAATACTAATTAGACCTCATGGATATTTTACTTTGTGGGACATAACTACCTAGTCACAGTTGAAAGCAGAACTTAAAATGAAAAGACCAGCAGATGGAACTTCAGGTCTGAAGGATTTCAGCTAATGTCTGATTGATTCTTAAAGGCTACTTCTTAGTATATTCTGTCTCTTTTACAGTGCTAGGGATTGAATCTAAGGCTTTGTGCAAGCTAGGCTGAGCTGCAGCCCCGACATAATAGTTTTGACAGTACAGTAATGTTCCCATTTTATAAGTGACTTACTATGCAGTAAGCAAAATCAAGTGAGACAAGCACAAGTGACTTTGCTGGGGGAAGGGACATTCAGACAGTGGCCTGGGATTCAGTGCTGTGAATGGTCTCCACTCTAGGATAGATAGGCCAGCAGTCCCTGTTGCCTGTGTGCAAGCTGACATTTGCCAATACTGCTGATCCTGAGGTCCTTGAGCCAAGGGGGAAGAACTGGAGGACAGGTCTCTGCCTTGTTACGAACTAAACTTGTCCTGTGTGAAAGGCAACATTTAAGCAAGTGTCTTCCCGTAGTTAATACCCTATTTTCTGTTAGCTTGATGATGCTTTTGTGGAGACATGCAGTTCCCCCAAAAGCTGCCTGGTACAGTGAATGTAGTAACTTTCCTTTACAGTGTGTGGTGTCTGCATGACACTGACTTGAGACACTCCCTTTTGACATTAAAATAAGTCATATGTAAATGTAATGTGGGGCGGTTAGGATGAGGAGCTGAGTGCAGAAAGGGATGCTGTGATTGTTTTTATAGTTACAGGTCCTTACTGTAGTGATTCTTGAAGAAAGTTAGCACATGAGTCCAGCAAGTGTTTCAGTGGCTCTGGTTGCTGTGGGTTTAAGATGGTCATTCACGTTTTCTCCACGGTCTGCATAGCCAGTAGCCTGATGAAACTCTGGAATGGCAGCAGCTGAAACGGGTGACGGTGACGGGCTGGCTTGGGGAAGCCCTCCTTCCCCTCAGGAGGGTTTACACATTGTTGCAGGGGGCTGTTGCCCTGGGGTTTTCAAGATGCACCATTTTATCTCGTAGTGCTGGGCTTTGACAAACTTCCTCTGTGGGGTACCATCCTCATCTCGGTGGGATGTGCAGTTTTCTGTGCCCTTATCGTCTGGTTCTTTGTATGTCCCAGGATGAAGAGAAAAATTGAACGTAAGTAATATAGTTTAATAGTGTTCCCTCTCCCTCTCTCTACTCCTCTGTTCCCCTCTTCTCCCCCCTCTCCCTTATCTATAAGACTATTTTGGGATAGAGGAAGCATTTGCCTCAGCTACCTTTGCATACTCAGCTTAGATGGCTGTGTGACAGTGTCTATACACATATTCACTGTAAGTACAGACACACTTTTGCACATTATCCTTGTGCTAGAGCTGTAACAACACATGAAGAAGTAAACACTTTTAGATATAAGAAACCTTAAGTTATCGAAGGATGTTTTTGAGGTAGAATTTAATACCAAGTAAGTTTATTTGGTACTAGTCTCTGTGTCTGTTGAGTGGTTAAGATAGTTTAGCAGAGTCCCCTTCTGCCTCTCAGTGTGTGGAATGTTGGTTTGCCAATACACAGCAGACCAGGAATGCATAGACTGCAGTGGCGTTAAAAGAATGCTGCGTCATTGCAGTTCTGAGGAGCCGCCCAGAGCTCTGTGCTAGTCAGCTGTGCGACACGCACAGTGGGAATGAGGCTTCCAGGACTCTGACCTCATTTTTGTCTCAGTCTGGAAGGAGAGACAAATCTTACTTTAATGCTATACTAGTGTGAGGTGTCTGAGCCAGTAGGTGACTGGTGAGCTGGCCGTTAGGCAGAAATCCTGCCTGGCTACCGGGTATGGAAGTGTTTAAGCCTGCCGCTTGCAGCTCAGTTGTCTGTACTCTTGACCTACGAGTTAGGAGATTCCTTAGGGAAGGCTGACAGTTTAGTCAGCTGCCACCCCAGGGCTTGAGCCTCCATGTCATGACCAAGAGCTGAAGATGGTTTTACACTTGTAATTATAAAAATAAAAAGCCAGAAATGGACCAGAACCCTAAAATACCTGGCAGTTGACAGCAGTTTGTCAGCCCCCATTTCTGCAAGCAGACCGTGTGCTACTGCAGGGCTGGGTTGTCTTGCTCCTTCCCAAGGGAAAGATATATCCCTCAAATAATAAAGAGGGCAGCGATGTTAGCTTGAATTTTAACTAGAATTTATACCTGTTATTTCAAGAAGGGTTTCAGGAGTGGATAGAAAGGAATGTGGAGCAAGGTAGTACCGTCGAGTCACAAACCCTCTTTATCTTTTAGGAGAAGTAAAGACTAGCCCCTCTGAGAGTCCCTTAATGGAAAAGAAGAGCAACGCAAAAGAAGACCATGAAGAAACAAAGATGGCTCCTGGAGATGTTGAGCATAGGAATCCTGTGTCTGAGGTAGTGTGTGCCACTGGGCCACTCCGGGCTGTGGTGGAGGAGAGGACAGTGTCATTCAAACTTGGTGACCTGGAGGAGGCTCCGGAGCGAGAGCGGCTTCCCATGGACCTGAAGGAGGAGACCAGCATAGACAGCACCATCAATGGTGAGTTAACTTCCCAGGGTTTCTAGTGTCTCGGGGTGGTGGGAAGGCTGCTACTCCGGCTGATGCACTTTGCATTGAATGTTACCTTTTTGGTCTCGGCTAGGTGCAGTGCAGTTGCCTAATGGGAACCTTGTTCAGTTCAGTCAAACTGTCAGCAACCAGATCAACTCCAGTGGCCACTATCAGTATCACACCGTGCACAAGGATTCTGGCTTGTACAAAGAGCTGCTCCATAAGTTACATCTGGCCAAGGTGGGAGACTGCATGGGAGATTCTGGGGACAAGCCCTTGAGACGCAACAACAGCTACACTTCCTACACTATGGCAATATGTGGCATGCCCCTGGATTCATTCCGTGCCAAAGAAGGTGAACAAAAGGGAGATGAAATGGAGACGCTGACATGGCCTAATGCAGATACCAAGAAGCGGATTCGAATGGACAGTTACACCAGTTACTGCAATGCCGTGTCTGACCTTCACTCCGAGTCTGAGATGGACATGAGTGGTAAGGCTGAGATAGGCCTGGGTGACAGAAAAGGAAGCAATGGCTCTCTTGAAGAATGGTATGACCAGGATAAGCCTGAAGTGTCCCTCCTCTTCCAGTTCCTGCAGATCCTTACAGCCTGCTTTGGGTCATTTGCCCATGGTGGCAATGATGTCAGGTTAGTCCACATGACTCTTAGTGTTACTGACTATTTTTAGACAGTCTTACCCTCCTGTGTGTGCTGCTCTACTTCTGGGGGGACACTGACTAATCTAGACAGGATGAAGTGGTCGTAATAAAGTAACAGGAAGTTCACTTGGATTATAAGACTGGTTTTTTAGCTTTATTTCTAGACAGGATAAACAGATGAGAACGAGACTTTGGTAAATTGGGACTTCGGTGATGAAAAACTTAGGATCACGGACAGCCCTGAGAATAGACTTAAGGGGTTAATATTAGCCTTGTTTCTCTGGCCAGTAAGCGTCATTGGAGCCTGAGACTTGCTCTAAGCTACACATGGGAGGAATGAGGCTACCAGTTACATGTATGTGCCTTCTGTCACAGCCACTGTGTTTGGCTTCTGTAGGATGGTTTGCTAAGTGCAGTGGTCAGTCACTTAACAGATTGGGTCTCGACAAGAAGTGGTTCTGTCTAAAAAGTCATCAGTGCCCCCTTTTTTCTTCCAGCAATGCCATCGGACCTCTGGTTGCTTTGTATCTTGTTTATAAACAAGATGCCTCTACAAAAGCGGCCACACCCATATGGCTTCTGCTTTACGGTGGTGTTGGCATTTGCATGGGCCTGTGGGTTTGGGGGAGAAGAGTTATCCAGACCATGGGGAAGGACCTGACCCCGATCACACCCTCCAGGTGAGTAGTGATCAAGCTTCTCAAGAGATGGAGTTGTGTGGAGGGCAGCACGTGGGTCTCCAGCTAAAGGACTGTATGGCAGCTGCCGCTGTTCTTCTCTCTCAGTTGCTCTGAACCTTTCTGATGCACTTACCGTCTGACTTGTAAATCAGTCAATCTGCTCAGCATGTGATCATGTAATTTAAGTTTTCTGAGAAAGATGTAGTGGAGTAAATAATTATATACATGGCTTGGATTTGGGAGCTAAAACCTTATACTTTATTCAGAATAAAAGTTCCAACATCTTTGTTTGCTTTTTGAAACAGGGTCTCTCTCTTGGCTGGCCTGGAATTTACTATGTAGAGCAAACTGGCCCTGATCTCAGAATTCATCTGCCTCTGCTTTCCAAGCCTTAGCATTAAAGCGTGTGTCACTAGGTGTACCCCAGCTTTTAAATAAATCATTCCAGAAATACTTAATCCTCAGATCTTAGGACCTTGGCTCAATTTAAGTAGGTTTTTGGGGTTAGAGGAGATGACCAGGCTTTGTCACTGAGTAGAGCAAAGAGAGATTAGAACCGATGGCTTTAGCTAGTGTTGGTTTCTCAGAAGACCCTCCATTGTTGACAAACATCCTTTTGTATCAACAGTGGTTTCAGTATTGAACTGGCGTCTGCCTTAACTGTGGTCATCGCATCAAACATTGGCCTTCCCATCAGCACAACACATTGCAAAGTAAGTGGAGTGGGGACGTCATGGGCCCTTGAAGCCGATCAGTAGCTTGGGGATGTCCATGGTTCAGGTGGATCTGCGGGGTGAGGGTGTGTGTGTGGGGGGTGGGGGGGGGGTCCTACTACTTGTGGTAGTAAATACACTGGTTTTAACAAGTTTGTGAGGCTTATTTGTAAGGTCAGTCTTTTGGTGAAAGCATATAGACAGGGCCTCTTGGACCTGTTGTGCTGAGACATTGACCTGTAGGAAGTTGCTTGGTGAACGTATAACATAGTTATTGGATAAAGAACAAACTGACTTCCTTGGAAGAGCTGAATCTGGTCCAGGTAGGGCCTGCCAAGTCACTCTTTCTGCTGGGGTGGTGGATCACATTGGGTCACATACCAGCCGCTTTCTAGAGTAATTGTTGAGAAATCAGAAATTTAGCTTACAAAAAAGCAGGGAAGCCGGGCGTGGTGGCGCACGCCTTTAATCCCAGCACTCGGGAGGCAGAGGCAGGCGGATTTCTGAGTTCGAGGCCAGCCTGGTCTACAAAGTGAGTTCCAGGACAGCCAGGGCTACACAGAGAAACCCTGTCTCGAAAAACCAAAAAAAAACAAAAACAAAAAACAAAAAACAAAAAACAAAAAAACAAACAAACAAACAAAAAAAAAAAAGCAGGGAAAAGGAGTTTTGTCATACTTTAGCACATTTAGCAACAGATCTAATGGCTGAATATTTATATCGCTTTCCTTCACCTTGCCATGGGTAATTTTAGCTTGTTAGAAGTTAGCTTCTGGCTTGTGTCACATGCCTGTAATTTCACCTCTTGGGGTTCTGAAGTAGGAGGATCACAAGTTCAATCCTGTTTGGACGACAGTGAGAACAACTGTGTCTGTTTTCCAGACAAACTGCTGGGTTCATCGCTTGTCTGGGTTCCCTGTCCCAAGTGTCTTTTTGCTGAGTAATGTCTGGTCTGTTTCTCTCCTAGGTGGGCTCTGTTGTGTCTGTTGGCTGGCTCCGATCAAAGAAGGCTGTTGACTGGCGACTGTTTCGAAACATTTTTATGGCTTGGTTTGTCACGGTCCCCATCTCTGGGGTTATCAGTGCCGCTATCATGGCAGTATTCAAGTACATCATCCTGCCCGTGTGACGCTGGGGTCGAAAGCTGTGTCAGTGTCTGGGACCATTGTACACATTCCTGTTCCTAGGAGAACGCTCACAGTGTTGCTGAAGACAGGCAAGGGTCTTAAAGGAGCCGTGGGAAGGAAGTGTAATTTACACTATAATTGCTTTTGTGCTAAATATGACTTATCTCAAAATTAGCTATGTAAAATAGCCAGGTTTCCATTGATTCATTCCAAGGTCCCTTTTCTCCTGGGCTATGAATTCCTGTACATATTTCTCTACTTTTGTATCAGGCCTCAATTCCAGTATGTTTTAATGTTGTCTGTGAGATAACTTAGGTGGGTTCTTTTTAAACAGCCAGGCAGAGCCATTTGATGGCACGTACTGCTTTGTCGGCCTCACCAGCTTCTTCCCCAACATGCACAGGGATTTAACAAACCTGTAACTGAAGCTTCCTCCCTCATAGTCTCTCATAGAAATAGTCACGGCACTCTGCTCCCTGTCACTAGTGGCAGGTTCTGTTGATGTGTGACAACTTCTTAGAGGGCCGAGAATCTTTGGCACAGTGGAAATATAAGTTTGTAGTAACTTCTTTGCAATCAGTTCACGGACATGTTGCTAAGAAGTCGGGAGACAAAGCCTCCTGGCGGTTGTGGTTCTTCTGAGATTTCTGGCAGTGTGGGATGGGTGAATGAAGTGGAATGTGAACTTTGGGCAAATTCAATGGGACAGCCTTCCATGTTCATCTGTCTACCTCTTAACTGAATAAAAAGCCTACAGTTTTTAGAAAATTTTCTCTTGTGCTTTTTGTTTTTCTTGAGTCCTCATCGTTCATCCTCGCGACATTCTTAGGAGGCTGTGTGCACCTCCCAAATGGAGGTGCTGTCGGGCTCCTCACTGTCTTCTGTGGTCCCCTAAACGATGTCGCCCCACACAGCACCGTGGTGCATGGGGTTGATGGTTCCTATCCTGAGAATTCCTGGACAATGCTTTGACTATTTTAGTTTCAAAATATTATAATTAAACTCATGACTAAGCCAGCAGAAGGCTATGCTCAGGAAGGTTGCTCACTGGAGAATTCTCAGTAAATGTTTGCACTTACCCAGGCATGGAGCACGTCAGTGCTTGGTGTGTATTGTCAGAGAAGAAACATCTGGAGGCTCAGGCTGGCTGGCGGTAGAATGGGAAAGGTGAACTTGACTGTTAAATCTGGATGTGAGGGTTGAAGGAGATGCTGAGAACTGGGCCAGGCCTTCATTCCCAGGACTGATCTATGGCATGAAGGTCCAAGTCCCTCCACACTGTTGTGACGACAGAGCACAGTGCTTTCCCCAGCTCTTCCTAGCCTAGGAGAATGGACTCAGACCAAATAGGAGGAGTCCCTAGAGGTGGGAGGTGACACCATAAAGGCTGGCACATGCTGGGAAGAATGCTGGCCTTCCTTTATTTTGGTTATAGATGTTTCCTTAAACATTAAGGTCGTTTGTATATTAGAATCAGCAATAAGATTGAGTAAAAGGCTGAGGTCCCTTGCTGCCCTTTTCCTGTCCTGAGTAAGCTACCTCCAGATTGGTTGGTTGGGTATTTGCTGCTGCATAAACACATCACTAGTTGTCCTTTTGTTTAGTTATCTTGGCAGGCATCTGTTTTTCAGCCCCAGGGGTTCTCCACAGGGGTGATTTTTCTTTCGGTCTCAACATACATTGAGACACATATTTGATGCTACTGACAAGAAATGTCATGAGCATTCTACAGAATCTCTAAGATGGAAGAAACCTGATATGAGGCAGTTATAGTTGGGCTGTGTACTTGGGGAATCCCATAGGAGAGTTCAGAAGGGTGAAAGTCCAGTTGCTCAGGAGCGTGGTCACCAGTCTACCCACAGGCAGCCTTTGCTTTGTTTGGCTGACTGGGTTCCAGTTGCCGTGGTTTAGGTACATACGGGTCAACAACCTGGTTCACACATCAGTCACCCTGAGAATGTGCGTCATTGCGTAAAGTGCAAACTTCAATGCTAGGTCTTGAGTCTGAAAAAATCACATTTAGAAAATACCAGCTACTCATGATCAGCTTCCCAAGTCTGAAGATGACTGGGCTGTGTGTGTTGCTTCATTCAAGGATGACAGCGTTTTGGCTGCCTTACCTCCTCGAAGTAGAAACACTAGGCCAACTTTGCTGTTGGGCTTTCCTCAGGCTTGAATGGAAATAAATTGCTTCTTACCATTAGACACAACTCAGTCCAGCCAATGGACAGTATTACTTCAGTCCTTAAAGCTTCTGTCAAGATGGCCTCTTGTATAACTCTTTGCTATCATATCTAGAGATCTTACACATTGTTTAGCTGAAGTGGAGAGTAAGTGGTACTGTGGCAGAGATGAATAGGAACCCTTAGTGTGGCACTGAATAACTGTAGGAAGCAGGTCGCACATAACTACATAGATGCTCGCTGCGGGAGTTTGTGGAGGGGTTGTTCTTGTTTGTTTGGGTTGGGTTGGGTGGGGGTTTTTTGATTTTTGTTTTTTTGTTTTGCTTTGCTTTGTTTTTTTGAGTCCAAGGTCTTAGTATGTAGTGCAGATTGGCTTGAGGTTTCTGGCTCCTCTACCACTGTCTCCCCAGCACTGGGATAACAGGAATGTATCACTACTTACATCTGGGACTGCCATTTGAGAGATTGTATATGGACAGCCAGAGGGACTAAGTGATGGTGAATTTAACAAGAAAAAAGGATGGGATTGTGATGACAAGAGCGCAGATGTCGCCGGGCGTGGTGGCGCACGCCTTTGATCCCAGCACTTGGGAGGCAGAGGCAGGCGGATTTCTGAGTTCGAGGCCAGCCTGGTCTACAAAGTGAGTTCCAGGACAGCCAGGGCTACAGAGAAACCCTGTCTCGAAAAAACCAAAAAAAAAAAAAAAAAAAAAGAGCGCAGATGTCTCAGACGGAATGACACTCTCCAAACAAAACAAAACAAAACAAAACAAAACAAAACAAAAGTTAATAGAGGAAACCATTTCCACAAAGTTTCCCTCTGACCTACATACACACACACACATACACACACACACACAAATAATGAATTAAAAACTTAAGTTTTTCTTTTTTTTTTTTGTTTTTTTTGAGACAGGGTTTCTCTGTGTAGCCCGGGCTATCCTGGAACTCACTTTGTAGACCAGGCTGGCCTCGAACTCAGAAATCCACCTGCCTCTGCCTCCCAAGTGCTGGGATTAAAGGTGTGCGCCACCACTGCCCGGCCAAGTATTTTTTTCAAAGAGTTAAAAAAAAAACAAAAGCTGTCAAGATGACTTGACTTAGTGCGAAAGGGTATTTGTGGCCAATCCTGATGACCTAAGTTTGTTACCCTGATGCCTGGGTCCACATGGAAGAAGAGAACCAACTCCCATAAGCCATCCTCTGACCTCCACATATGTACCATGGCATGTGAGTACCTTGCCCCCCTAAAATTATTATTAAATTTGAAAAAAAAAATTGAGTCTGCTGGTGTATTCCAGTAAACCTAGCGCTGAGGGATGGAGACAGGAAGGTGGCGGCCTTGCTGGCTGCCAGGCCAACTACAGCACTAGGTGGTTAAGACCTGTCTCAAAAAGATAAGTCAGAGGACAACAGAGGAAGACAGCTGAAGTCAACCTCTGGCCTGAACATGCGCACACATAGGTGGGCCCTCCCTCCCCTAGTACGTACACACACACACACACACACCCCACATGCACAGAATGAAGAACATACTGAATGTTTACATGGAATTTTTTTTCAACAATTAGGTGTAGGAGAGATTGAGAGAGCTTCATTTCATTCCCCTTCCCAGACGTATCAACCGAGGGAATGGTGGTCAGACATCTACATGCCTTTTAAAGAATGCTGTTCACGCATCTATGTACCGACGCACTCATGTGTGGGATCTTTCTGACAATGAAACTACTTTGAAAAATACTCATCCTTTGACAATTTCATTCATGTTTATAATGTATTTTGACCACATGCACACAAATGCCATTCCTTCCTCTCCTATTCATTCTGGAGTTCCTCTTTATAGCATATCCTCCTAGTCTCATTCTTCTTGAAGAATGACCCACTGAGTTTAGCAACAGTTGCCTGCCTGTGCATGGGTGTGCTGTTATATATTGGATCACGGGCAACTTATCAGTGGCTATACCACTTGGGAAGAAAATGATTCTCCCTCTCTTAGGAGTTGCTAACTAACTGCCAGGAGCCCCTCAGCTAGGGGGGGGGAGCCTCATGTCCCTTCCCATCTTCATGCTGGACTGCTGCACGGCACTCGGCAGGTAACCACAGGACTGGGAACTCATGCAGAAGACAGCATTTTATGGCACTCCTCTCCACCCTCCAACCATGTCCCATTTAGAGTGGAGAACTTAACAGTTATTTATTCTTAGCACTTTGCCTAATTGTGAATCTCTGCATTAACTGCTGTCCACTGCAAAACAGCTTCACCGATCAAGGCTGAGCCTAGCACAGACCTATGGGTGTCAGCCAAATGCTTAGAAGGCATTCTGACAACTTGTCCATGACTTGAATCACAGTAGGAGATTCCTACCTTGGGTCCATGACCTCTTTGGCCATAGGCTCTTGGGCAAGGGTATAGGACCAGACATTTATTCTCCCTCCTGTAGCATTAGCCTCAGTCAGAAAGTGGTTGCTCACAAACTTCCATAATCCTCATGCCACGGATGTACCCACAGGCACACCTTGCCTGGCAGGTTGGTGTTGTAGCCCCCAGGATCCAACTCTGGAGGAGGAAGAGTGATGACTTCTCCAGTGGGCTGCACAGCCCCTTCTAACAGTATGAAAGCACCCAGCAAAAGGCACTTCCAGGTCAGTCCTAGCTTGATGCCCTACAACTGACCTATGTAGTGTCTTCAGCAGTAGGTGAGTTCTAGACGGTAGTCAGGAGCAACAGCCATAGTTTATACTGCTTTGGAGACCTCTGTGGCCTCTGTGAGTGACAACTCATAGGGAGGTAGCTGGATCTTTGTTTAATAATCCATGGTTTGTAGGAGTAGCATCATTCACCATCCATGCCTGGTGTCTCCATTCAAACTCCCTCTATAGAAATTATACCTAGCCAGTGCTTGGGCCTAGTTCGGTCAGGGGCCTTAGAAGAGAGTCTACTGCCATCAGCTTGCTAGACCAGCACAGTTCCTTACTATATTCTAAATCGTATCCTGCACGCACAGGAAAGTGTAGCTCTCACTCCTCATCAAGCAAGCCTCTTTTTACAGCAAAAGGCAACCAGAACAGAACTGCAACTGGACACATGTAGAGATCAAGAGGATGCGAGGAACCCAGGCCCCAGTGAATTCATCCACACCACAGCTCCCGCATCCATGGCTCAGGGGACATTGCGGAAGAGGGGGGTGGAAAGATTGTGAGAGCTGGAATTCCAGCAAGTCTGCTGTGAAATATAAAAAAGACCAGAACGAGGGCAATATCAACGGACAATTTCTGTTTTGTCCCACTTCCTAGACAAAGAAGTATAAGTAACTATTGACTGCTGGGAGAAAAAGAGGACTGGCCTCTCCCAGGAATGAATCCCCCTGATCTAGAATGATTAGCCCTGAAACTATATACATTTAAACAACAAAAAAGGGCTCAGCAGGTTGTATTTATATATTTATTTGTGTATGTATATACATATACACAGACATGTACTCACCAATAATCACATAAAAACAGGCTGTCAGCTTGAGAGTTGGGGGCATGGGAGGGGCTGGAGAGAGGAAATAGAGGCGGAAGTGATGTTACTATTTCAATTAAAATATATTTTAAGGCTGGGCTGTGGTGGCACATGCCTTTAATCCCAGCAATTGAGGCAAACTCAAGATCTCTGAGTTTGAGGCCAGCCTGATCAACAGAGTTCCAAGACAGCCAAGGGCTACACAGAGAAGCCCTGTCTCAACAAAACAAAAGCAAACAAAAAATAAAAATCATAGCATATGAAGCAGTGGGTTTGCACAGGGCTTCCTTCCTGTGCATTCTTAGTTTTGGTTGACTCACCTCTAACCCCTTCCATTCCCTTTCCCTCACCCCTGAGCTGTTTATTCTTGGTAAGCCCCCTTGGAGTCTGGAAGTCAGATGGCTTCATTCTAGAATGAATGCCAGTCCTGAATCACTGTCACCAGTAAACTTCCTGTCCTAAGAGACACACACTACACAATCCTGCCACTGCTCATTTGCAAGTGGCCTTAAGTGTTGCAAGGTAGGTCACGCTGGGCCACGACAGGTTTTCAATCTTTATCACCTGCTCGGCAGCAAATAAAAACGCCTGCTCTCCTCTGCCGCCTTACTCTTTCACCTCCAGGCGTATAAAGTGCTGGCAGAGCAAAGGTGGCCCATTAAGGCTTGCTCAGTAAATGCTCTGGTGTTCTTTGTAAGACCTCTCAGAACAGAGTGCCTGCTCTGCTGAGCCTCCCCTCTTCTGTAACACAGGATGCTTGCACACATCTTAATTACCATGCCCTGCCCTTGCTTTCACTGAAGCCGTGTTTCGTGCTTTGCCCTTCTTAATACGGTCACTGCATCCACTCTATTCTATTGCTGATCTGTCTCAATCTTTACCTGGTCTAAGAAACCTAAATTCTTTAAATCTCTGCTTTTCTTATTTCTTCTTTCTTTATCTGTGCATGTGTGCATGTATGGAGGTCAGAGGTTCCTAGGTGTCTACCTCTATTGCTGTCAAACTTCCTTTTTGAGTCAGGGTCTCTCAGAACCTGAAGTTTGCTATTTCAATGGGGTTGGCTGGCCAGCAAGCCCCAGGTGATCTACCTGTGTGTGCCTCCTCCGAGTGGCCGGGTTAGACACATGTTGCTGTGCTCGGCTTCTATGTAGGTGCTAGAAATCTGAACCCAGGTCCTCAGGCTTGTGCAGCAGATGCCTTGCCCACGGAGAGATCTCCTCATCTCCTACACTTTTGCTGTTTCATGTGAGAGACAAGAAAATTCAGAGGGCTGAGAAGGGTCAGGCAGCTGGGCATCAATGGAGAGTGTGAAGATGCGACTACCAAACCTACTTTTTGATGGAGTATACTTGCGGCTGTGAAATGAAACACAGGCTGCTCACGGGTAGAACTTGCCTTCCAGAAGACTGGGCTGTTACAGCCGGGGATGGTGTTGAATGGTTGGTCCCTGCTGAGTACACTGCAGTGCAGTGCAGAAAGCTTCTTTTTAAAAAGAGTGAGATGGTTATTTGCTGGGAAATGGTAGCAGGTCTCCCTGCCTGGGATATTATTGCTGAAGACCTAGATAGCAGGTCTCCACTTCCATTCATTCTATTTCTGGAAGCAAATGTTCTCTAATTGCAGGCTGGAGCTGAATGCTTCACAGTGTTTCCCACTGTGCTAATTGGAAAAATATAATTTTCAACTCACTGTGTCCTGCTTTGCACAATAACGGCTGGCAGCTGGGTTCCCAGTTCAGTTCTTCAAGTGAACTAGTATTTTGTAGTTTAGTGTGAAGGACAGTAGACCCTTGAGGGTCCCAGAGAGAGCCTATACTGTATAAAGAACCATTGGAGAATGTCCTCTGGTCTGAAAACATATACCCATTGACTTCTGGGTTGTCCTAGGAGTCTTTATTAAATTCAATTTCTATTAAAATGTTTGGGGAGCCAGCTCCTGGGAATACTAATCAATATTAGTTGAACAGTCCCATGATGAATCTTACATGCACCTTATTGATCTGGAATGAAGGTAATTTTCTTTTACCTGACATCTTGTCTGTCTCCTGGCAAGCTCTCCGTTGGCCTCCATGTGTTCAAACTCACCAGCATTTTGAGACTCAAGTCAGCATGGGAGCAGAGAGCAGGTAAGTAGTGTTTGTGTTTAGAATCTGGTTTTCCTTTAGAGCAGTGGTTCTCAACCTTCCTAATGATGCTCGCCCTTTAACACAGTTTCTTAAGCGGTGGTGACCCTCAACCCTAAAATTATTTTTGTTGCTACTTAACTCTTACCTGTAATGTTGTTACTGTTACGAATGTCTGTGTTTTCTGATGGTCTTAGGTGACCCTTGTAAAAGGGTCCTTCAGCCCTAAAAGGGTCTCAACCCACAGGCTAAAAACCACTGCTTTAGATGGCTCTATCTCTTTGTACATAGAAACACCATCTACAGTAGAGGAAGGCTTTGCTCTCAGAGCTTCCTGTGGAAGTAGCGGTCTCGCTGTCAGTGGCATGCCTCCCCTGTGCAGCCTGTAGGCTGAGAAGTACAGGCTTTGGGACCGGACATGTCTGGGCTCACTCTCCAGCTCTACCACTTACAGTTGGGTGGCCCAGGAGGCTAACTCATTCATTGATGTGTCCGTTGCTCATCCAAAAGTTGGGGATGACGACACCACTGACATCCCAGGGTTTTCATGACGATTAAATAAAATGATGCATGTGATCTGGGCAATGACCTCAGCCCTCTCTGTCATGTTTCTGAGAGGCTGCTACTCTCTGCGGTTTTGCTGTGTCCCTCAGGCTGGTCTTGTGTCTTGGGCCTCAGCTTCCTAGCTACTGAGATTACAAGCTTGCCTGGCTTTGCAATTCTCCCGACAAGGTAATAGTCTACTAGGCACTGATTCTCCGGGCATCTTACCTTGACTGTGTGATGTGACAAGCAGGTTTTCTGAACTGGTAGCTTCATCTCAAGTCTGAGCTATGAGTGTATGACCTTGAATTGCCTCAGTTTAGGTTGAGCTGTGAATGATATGAAGAAATGAAGATGGTTTCTTTCTCTCCCCAGCACAAGGAGTCTCAGGCTATTATAACAGCTCCAGAATGATCAGGGTACAAAGAGAGGATCTTTCTTTCTTTCTGGTTCTATTTTTAACATGTGGTTACCATCTCCACAGATAAGTACCCAAAGTCACCAGATATCTCATGAGTAATAGCAGCTTTCATTGCACTGGGTTCTAATGAGTAGGAACTAGTACATATACCTTATTCAGGCATATGTGTAAGTCAGTGGGTGGGTACACACCCCACTCCTGGTACCATTCTGCATCAGGATAGAAGTTAGAAGTTAGAAGACAGAAATCATAGGTTTAAACCATATGGGTGTTTTCCTCAATTACTCTTTACCTTATCCATTGAGGCAGCTTCTCTCAGTTCATCACAGAATTTGTCATGTTGTCTGGTTTTGTTAGCTAGCTTGCTCTAGGGATCCCCTGACTCCACCTTGGGGAGCTGGAATTACAGGTGACATTTACTTAAGAGCTAGAGATCTCTGGTTCCCTCACTTGGATGGGACTGCTTCACCCACTGAAGTGTTGTTCCACATCCTGCCTCCAAATAAAAGTTATTTCAACAGAGAATTTAGACTTTGAATTTTAGTTGTTAAGTAGGTATGAAGTGCTAACCAGGCAACTGAGACAGGGAGGGGGACTCTGAGGCATCACTGATAGCAATGAGAAGGCAGGAGGAGGAAAGAAAGGATGGAGTTGCCAACAGGAGAAGCCTAGGACAAGGACAGGTCATTGCCTAATTTGTGTGCTGTGTCCTTGTGAAACAGTCTTATAGATGAAGTTTTTTGGGGGGATGGTGGTGCAAGATTGCGGAGAACAGAGTGCTAGTGGCCAGTGAGGTCAAGCATTGTGAGGACTGGCCAGCTCTGTGAGAGCCAAAGGATATACATGGGAACTGAGCACGTGAGAAGAGACTGCTGAATGAAGAAATTCGAAGTCATCTTTCTGGAAGAGGAAGCAGACCTGGAGGGAATTCCTTTTCCTTTTTCCAGTCCCCAAAGCTCTCTTTAGGCAGCCATTGGCAAACAAACTTGGAAGAGTTCCCGGACCACCAGCAGTGCACAGCAGGCTGGGCTTGAAGTTGAGCTGCCACAGCTCCCCAGGCCACACCCCTGTTACCTGCTGGCATCCCCCTTGCCCACTCCCCACGTTAATGTATTTCATACTCCGTGGAATGGTGTGTTATCTGACAGGTGAGACTCAGACATGGTCACATGACCAGCCCATACTAAGTGACTTCACTATCTGTGGGTGGATCTTGCCTGGACCACTAATCACTACGGTAACTTTGTAAGTGAGTTTCTATTTTTCTTGTTCCTCGCACAATTATTAGGCAGCATTCACTGTAAAGAAAAATCATCTTCTCCCTTACACTCTGCCTTGGGATGTGGTTTTCTTGTTGGGTGGATTTGGAGTTCTACTGAGGATTATGAGGAGGTCAGATACACACATGTCAGCCCCCAGGGTTCTCTGTGACACAGCTAAGCTTGCACACTCTCTTCATGGTATTTGAATCCTTGATTAACTTAAATTGTAGAAACTTCAAACAATAAGAAGGAATGGCAGCTTGGACTCATGTTAGTGTCCTTTATTTAGCACCATTATTCTCCAGGGCAGGCAAAAGGTCCAGTGGTTCTCAGCCAGGGCTGTGCATTGGACTCACCTTGATGCTTGGATATAGGTTTCTGGAAGAGACCTATGATTCCATATAGGTAAAGCCTGGGTGTCAAGATGCTTAAACCCTTCATGGGGACTCAGTATTCTTGCAGGTCTGAGAATCCACCCCCCCAAAAAAAAACAGCCTAGATAGCATATACCAGGACTTCTGGTTAGAGTCCATTGGGCATGCTTGGCTAAATGGAACCAGGAATGTATGTTGGTGTGACTTGCTTTTAAATCAGCATGTTCAAAGATCAATCTGCTGTTACCGTGTGGCCACTGGCATCGCTACAGATTTGATTTATTATCGTCAGGAAGGTCACTGTTCTCAGCATTTACTGCAGTTCCCTTGGTTCAGGTCCAGGTAATTGGCCTTAAGTACTTTCATGACCCCAATTTCAAGCTTGTTTGAGTTATGTGGTAGTGGGAACACAGTTAGTTCTCTGTCTTAAGGATGGAGTGAGGGCCAGCTCAGTAAATACAGGGGATAAGTAGGTTCTGCTATCCACTGGGCCTTGTGCTATATACTGAATATTGGTGTGTGGTGGCTCACCCCTGTAACTCTGGAACAGCAGAGATGGAGCCAGGAGAATTGTTGTGAATTCCAGGCCAGTGTGGGCTGCAGATTGAGATCCTGTCTCACAAGAGCAAAACCTGGCAAAGCAAAACAAAAACCCTAAAGATAAAGTAGCAATTTGCTGTCAAGTATTTTATCCATAAAAAGGTATAAAGAATCAGGTTTGGATATAAGTAAGTCATGAAGTATGTGCTTAGCATGTAGGAGGCTTAGTGTCTGTCTCCAGCACCTGAACACAAAACTACCCAAACAATAACAAAGAATTAAATAAAATAATGAACACCTTGGCTCCACACACTGGAAACATTTATTTCAACATTTTCATAAGATCATGTTTGTAACTTGATGTTCAATAGTTTACCCAAACCTGCATGGAGTTGCAAAATGCAATGAAGTCACTGCATGGAAAGAACACACAAAAAGAACCCATAAAATCCCTGGCAGCATTTTCAAAGTTGCATAGCTAAAAAACAAGTTTTATTTATTTATTTATTTTGTTTTTCAAGACAGGATTTCTCTGTGTAGCCCCTGGCTGTCCTGGGACTCACTCTGTAGACCAGGCTAACCTCAAACTCAGAAATCCTCCTGCCTCTGCCTCTCAAGTGCTGGGATTAAAGGCATGCGCCACCAACGTATGGCAAAAACAAAATGTTATGGGGTCGGTGGGATACTTGAATGGGCAAAGGGGCTTGACTGGAGTTTGAACCCAGGAAGAGGGAGAGACTGAGTCTACATCATGGTCCTGTTTTTCACATGTGCTATGACTTGTGCACCCACATACACACTTCAAACACACACTAGTAATAAACAGCTTTTAAAGGTTGCACGGCTGTAACGCGATTAAATGACAAGCATGTTAGTGCCCACTTCCTAGTTTTCGGGTTCAGAGCCTGGATGCTTCCTTCCTGTTTTTTTTTTTTTTTTTTTTTTTTAAGATTTATTTATTTATTATACATGAGTACACTGTAGCTGTCTTCAGACACTCTAGAAGAGGGCGTCAGATCTCATTTCGGGTGGTTGTGAGCCACCATGTGGTTGCTGGGATTTGAACTCTGGACCTTCGGAAGAGCAGTCCGGTGCTCTTACCCACTGAGCCATCTCACCAGCCCCTTCCTTCCTGTTTTTAACTGCACACAGCACATATCCTTAAGGCACGTACAACCCCATTTTGCATGTTTTTAGGCCATATGCAAATGATCTTATAGTTCATGTCGTCTCATACATGTTATCTTTCCTTTTGCTTGACATGGCAATGAAATTTCCCCTGGTTAACATGTGTAGATCTGGCCACTCATAACTAATTTGTTATTTATTCTAATCAACATATTGGTGATTTCATATGTTGGGCAATTCACAAGAGCACTTCTGGTTTGAAGGTATGATAAATAATAGAGTCTTTTTGCCTAGCATGTGAGAGGCCCTGGGTTCAATCTCTGAGGAAAAAAAAGAGTGATTTTTTTTACTAGCACCCTTTGTGGGTGGGGTGCAGGAGATAGAACCCAAGGCCTTGAACATGCTGAGTATGATTTCCCCAGCAATTAATTAACTTTAAAAAATAGTTTCCTTGGGTGTTTCTATCCAAGGCTAGAGTTGTGTGTTTTATCATATGTTTGCCTTTGGTTTTAGATACTGGCTAAGTCAGGTGGCACTCTCATGAGCAGTAAGTTTTAGATCTACACCTTGGCTAACACCTGATATTGGCAGACCTCCCCCACCCCCAGGGGGACCAAATATATTATTTGTTACACCTAACAATCCTATCAGGTATCCATTTCATTTCAGATAAAGACTCTAGTATCCAGTGTTAAATTCCATAAAATAAGGTTTATTAAGTAATAAGCAAGTTGGATCTGACTCAGTTCTGCTAGATTCCAAAGCTCTTGAACACAAAGTCATGGAAACATAGAGGAACTTCTCAGACTGTCACTAGGGCAGAGTACAAGCAGGTGTTAGAGATGGGTGGAGACTCAGGATTTAGGAGGGAATGCAGGGCATAATGGGAACCACTTGTCTACAGTTCCAGCATGCAAGGATGTCGTTAGGAAGGGATAACTGACCTCTGAAAAATGTCATAGATTCTTTGACCCTCTTTCCACACTTGTGTAACCTGGGCTGATCCTCCCTGAAGGCTCTTCAACTGCCTTGCTGCATGGACACTGTCAGAGATGTCAGTTTCCCTGTCCACGCCTGAGCACTCTGGAGCATCTGCTTCTCTCAGACTGCTTCCTCGGTGGGAAAGGTAATTGCTGTAAAAGAATTCCGACTGCTGCAGGGCATAGTAGTGCATACCTTTAATTCCAGCCCCTGGGAGGCAGAGGCAGGTGAGTTTGAGACCAACCTGGACTACTGAGTGAGTTCCAGGTAGCCACGGCCACGTAGAGAGAACCTCTCAAACACAGAACAAAACAACCTCCGAAACTGGTGCTTTGTGGGATACCAGCTACCTCCCACGTGCCACCATGGGAGTCAGCCATCTTGGAAGGTAGTCTTCCAGCCCTAAGGGAGATTTTCCATATTCAGGAAAAAATACAGTTTGATTTGATTATTATGTTTTGTGATGTAGCGATGCTAGGGCTCTAGCAATGGTAGAGATTGAAGTGAAGATTTTTTTTTTTTTTTTTTTTTTTTTTTTTGGTTTTTCGAGACAGGGTTTCTCTGTGTAGTCCTGGCTGTCCTGGAACTCACTTTGTAGACCAGGCTGGCCTGGAACTCAGAAATCCACCTGCCTCTGCCTCCCGAGTGCTGGGATTAAAGGCGTGTGCCACCACGCCTGGTGTGAAGATGTTTTTATTCTTCGTAGCTACCAAAATATGCGGATTTCAAGGCTGAAATACCCAATTCAATTTTCATGAGTTTACATTCCTTGTGCTACGTAAACAGTACATTGCGAATCTCCAACCTGTGACTTCCGACCCTCTGTTTTAATTTTCCCATGTTCTGTTCTGGCCTTTGCTTGAAGTGCACACTTAATTTATAATTAAATATGTAATTATGGGAATAGATAAATACAATTTAGATTTCCTATGTTATATAATTTTTAGATGAGTTTGACCAAAGGGGAATCAGATGATAATTAGGATGGCACAAATTAATCAGAACCGGCTCTAACTGACCCCCCGCTTGTCTGTCTCATTTACTGCTCACAGAACTCAGTCGGGAAGTCACACAGTCCTGAGGAGAAGATTAAAGTACTGCAGATATCGAGAAAGCCACTTGAGGTCACAGTCTGCACAAGAGGGAACATGTCACCCAGGGATGGAGGAAGTACAAGGAGGGATTCAAGTGGCACACCAGCCCGAAGGCGACAAGGCGTCGGGTACCCCTCAGATTATTTCGTCCCAGGTGAGTGTGTGTTCTGAGATCATTTAGAAGCCTGGTAACCTAAGCTTGGTCCCAGGAACCACGTGGTAGAGAGAAAGAACTGACTCCTGTAGGCTGTCGTCTGACCTCCATGTGTCCTCCATAGCACGCGTGTCCATCATATCACAGAAAGCAAAAGCTACAAATGCAGAGAACTCGGTGTGTACTTTCTTTTTTTTTTTTTTTTAAAGATTTATTTATTATATGTAAATTCACTGTAGCTATCTTCAGACACTCCAGAAGAGGGCGCCAGATCTCGTTACGGATGGTTGTGAGCCACCATGTGGTTGCTGGGATTTGAACTCTGGACCTTCGGAAGAGCAGTCGGGTGCTCTTACCCACTGAGCCATCTCACCAGCCCGGTGTGTACTTTCATAATCCTTCCCAAAGAAAAGCCTGCAGCCTCAGGAGATCTCGAGGCCACAATGGATACCGAGAAGGCTTCAGTGTGTGCAGAGAGAGAGAGAGGAGCGACCACATGAAATTTGAGGTCTGAGTGCATGATCTGAAAGAACAGGGAAATGGAATACAAGGGGTTATTTTGGGCTATTTGGGAGCTAGGTTGTTGAGGTATCAAAGTATTATTAAAATTTCCTATATTAACGAATGACATAAGGTTGCCTGTCAGTGGGTTATAGGTGTCTGTTTCCAAGACTGATGGGTCTACGTCCTGGCCAGGGGATCTACATGGTAGATCCTACAATCATCCTCTGACACAGAGGAGCTTTGGCACATACCTCTCCCCATCACAAATAAACAAACGCATAAATGAATGAATGAATGAATGAATGAATGAATGAATACATACATACATAAATAAATAAAGCGTCCAAGAATGAGCCAAGATACAGTGTTAGACTGAAGACAGCCCGATTCACAAACACGACTAAGGACAGCGATAATGTTACTGAGTGGTGAGCATGCAGTGTGGGCTTTTCCAGTATGGCCTACAGGAGGTCCCTGAGACTTGGCAGCTTCACAGGCCAAGCCTGGGTTTGCCCCCCCCCCCCCTTGAGTTTCCGAAGTGTTCTACTGAACAGAGCAGAGAGAGGGGCACTGGGTTACTTGAAGAGGTGTGGTGATCAGAAAATGCCAGGCCAGCGGAGAGGATGCGTGTTTTGTAGAGATAGGGAGGCTGTTCCTGGTACTGCTTTGCAGAGCCCTAGTCTGGCGGACACCAGGTGGTGGCTGCCTCATTGTTCCTTTCTTTCTAAGCCTTCCAGTGGCGGGGGCGGAGGCAGTGGCTGGGGCCGGGGTGGGTTCAAGAGCAGGCCAGTTCATCAAGGCCCTTCGGCTCTAATAACACCAGACTGTTTCCCAGACACAATACTACACGACCTTTCTCACAGAGTTTTGCTTGTGCCTTGTGGTGAAGGACAAGCCAGAGCACGCAGTAACAGCAGGAATTTGGCCTTGTCAGCTGTGGCGGCCACACACATTTCCTATGTAGTTAGCCTTACCGGGTGCTCATACGGTTTTTGGATCCTGGGGCTGGAGGGAAATGCTCAAGATGAAGGTGAGGTTATGAATCTCACGATGTTGGAGGTAGCATCTTCTATGAGACGAGCATTTTGAGCCTCCTTCCCTTTGAGTTGCTTCAGTCCTGAGGGCAGCACACATGGGGTGTCTGCGTTTCCAGCCCTTTCCCCTTCCCAGGAGCTGAAAATTTCTGTTGGGCACATAAGTGATTCCCAGTTGAAGCCAGTCAAGACTGGTCAAGTCTGCCCTCTTCCAGGACAGACAGGTGACAAAGTCTAGTCTGTCTGTCAGGGTGATTTTGGGGACGTTTGCTGGGATTTTCTGTGAGGAGAAGGAACATGCCGTCTCCAGTTTACACGGAGCACTGGTCCAAGCCTTTGTCAAGGACCTGAGGCAACAAGCCGGTGCTGGTAAGCTACTGGGTCCTGCCCTTTATAAGATGGCTGGGGGTCCAGGCCAGTTTGGGGCTGCTTCTTTACGGCTGAGACAGTCCTGAGGCAGCCCCACCAGGTGCCAGGCATGCTCTGAATAGAGTTGCCTGGAAGAGACAGAAATCCCTGATGCTTGGGAGAGAACAAAACAGTCAGGGCCAGAGCCCTGTGAGCAGGCAGAACTCTTACAATGTGGGCTCCTGGGCAGGCTGCCCTGGCTGCCCTGCTCATCCCAGAATCCCCTGGCAGAGCAGAGGCAAGAACCTTTCTTCCTAGAGGTTAGAAAGGCTTCATTTCATCTCTCTCTCTCTCTCTCTCTCTCTCTCTCTCTCTCTCTCTCTCTCTCTCTCTCAGAGGCAAGAACCTTTCTTCCTAGAGGTTAGAAAGGCTTCATTTCATATCTCTCTCTCTCTCTCTCTCTCTCTCTCTCTCTCTCTCTCTCTCTCTCTCTCTCTCTCTCTGTCTCTCTCTCGTATGTGTGTGTGTGTGTGTGTGATGCTTGGGGTTGTGGGCAGCCGAACTGTATCCACGCTATGAACAGTCACCCATGTCCTGTCTCCAACCTTCCCCATCCCCACTTAGTGCCTGCAGGTCAAAACTCTGCCTCCTCCCGCTCTACTCTCTGCAGCTCCTTCCCTCTGGGTCCCACCAAAAAGCCTATCTGGCGCCTTTTCACCTATCAGCCCCAGGCAGATGCAGGCCTGCGGGGCCCCACCCCAGCAGCACTGCCTGGCCTTAAAGGTGCTCTGCGGGTGATCCCATCTTGCAGGCCTGGGTCTTTCTTGTTCCATTTCTGTCTGATTTTCAATAAGATTATATTCTTAGGAGGACTAGAAAAGGAGGAGGAAGAGTAGGAGGAGGAAGAGGAGGAAGAGAAAGAGGAAAAAGAGGAAAAAGAGGAGGACACAGCTAGGAGAACAAGAAATTATTTAAACGGGAATATAAAACTGCAATAGTGAAAATAGTTGAATACTACTAACCCATTGTCTTATTGGATTAGAGTTGAAAATTATGAAATAGACATACATGCTATGAGAATTTACTCTCTGGGGAAAGTGGGCAAAGCCTAAACCAGTGTTTCTCAGCTGGGGCTGGCTTCTCCTGCCAAAGGACAATTTAAAGTCCGAGTTTGAAAAAATTAGTCAGTGAACCCTTTAACCATCTCTAATAAGGTCCAGAAGAAAACATTTATCCTTGTGATAAGAATTTTTACAGGGCACAAGTAATGGAAGTAATATCAGTACAGGTAACCCACAATCATACAAGGGCACAGATCAGCCACATACAAAACAGGAGCTGTAATAGAGGAGGCAAAGGGTTAATAGCCTCAACAAGCAAAGAGCTTGCAAAAATAACTAAGAAAACAAAAGATCACAATGAAAATGGGCAAAGGAAATGCATGACTAGAAATGTTATTTTAAAAAAAAGAAACACAGAGCCCAGGCCTGGTGGCACACTGGCAAGGGCTTCCAGGGCTCGGGAGGAAAAGGAGGAAATGGCTTGCTCAAAGTTCGAGGCCAGCTTGAGTTACATAGTGTGGTCAGATCAGGCAAGGCTCCATGCAAAAACCCGCAGTAGGGTGAGGGAGGGAAATGACGGAAAGAAATAAAAAGAGGGAAAGAAAGAGTGAGTGGCCGGCCAGAAAGCACCATGGTAAATGCTTTGTCATCCAGCACTGGGAGGCAGGGGCAGGAGGCTCCACACTTTGAGACCAGATACCAGTGGGGCTTCGTAATGAGACTGATCGTTTCAGCGGGGAGGGGACTACCGAGGGCTAACAAAGGGTCTTCAGTCTTCTGCAATGAGCAGAATTTTGTGTCTTTATTGATCTGAACAAGTTGAGAAGCAGCTTAAAAAGACACCATCCTGTGTCTGCATCAGCATAGCATCCAAGAGAAAGGCTCTCTTGGATGATGAACGTTGTGCGGTTACAGCACTTTGGGAACCATAGACTTTGCATGCAATAAAATGCACCCGTTTTCAGTATATGGCAAGATAGAATAAACTTTCAGACCAAGATAAATAACATCACAGTAAAGTTAAGCAAATTTTAACTGGTAAAGTTCAGGATCTGTCACCTTCCACGTCCCCTCTTACTCCTTTGCCACAAGCCTCTCCGGGACTTGCTTTCCTTTGGCCTTTTCTAGAATTTCATGGAATTTAGAGTAGGCAATTGTGCCTGGGTCTTTAATCCCCCCTTTTTATTGCTGAGTAATATTCTGTTGTATAAGCATACCATAATTTTTAACGACTTTCATTTTTGAGCTGCAAATATGGTCTTTTCAGCCCCTCAGCAGTGACCTTTGGAGCGGTTGGCGGGCTGCGGATGAGATGCGATGGATCTTTGCACATCCTCTCCTGATAAGGGAGGCTTATTGCCTCTCAGGGTCTTACATAATGAAGAGTAGACCTTCTGCTTCTTGTTTAGTATATTTAAAAATACCATTATTGAACACATAAAAGAAACAAACTTGAAGATGTTCAACTAAAAAAATAAAAATGAAAAGAATAAATTGTCCTATCAGCTCCACAAATTGATTTAGATGTTAAAAAGACAACCAATCTCTCACCACTTGCCCCTTAAAGGGCCCACCCTTTTTTTCTAGAATGCATATTTTATCTTTCCCTTTATGTAGACATTAATATATTTGTAGAATAATATGTTGTCTTTTATTTAAAAATTTCAAAACATTTAAAAATAAGACAAGCTAGGCAGTGATGGTCCGTGCCTTTAATTCCAGCACTTGGGAGGCAGAGGCAGGCAGATTTCTGAGTTCGAGGTCAGCCTGGTCTACAGAGTGAGTTCCAGGACAGCCAGAGCTACACAGATAAACCTTGTCTTGAAAAACAAAACAAAACAAAACAATTTAAAAAGTGACTGGAGAGATTGGCTCAGTGGTTAAAAGCACTCACTGGCTGCTCTTCCAGAGGACCTGGGTTCAATTCCAACACCCAAATGGTGGCTCACAACTTTCGTTATGACTGCAGTTCGAGGGGATCAAACAGGCTCTTCTAAAGTCTGAGGGAAATGCTCATACATGCATACTGGCAAAGCACTAATACACATATACCACCACTACTACTACCACTACTACTACTAAATACTAAAAACTAAAAATAAAACCGTATTTCCATGTTCTTGACTTATACAGCAACAGGGCAATCTCCCTTATCCCTGATACCTGGATTTGCGTATTTGTTTGTTTGTATGATGTGCGTGCATGTGCACACTGCAGAGACAGAGCTTGGTCATTCTGCTTTGTCATTTTCTGCCTTATTCCCTCGAGACATCCAATGGAACTCTCACTGTTTGTCAGCAAGTGTCTTTACCCTCAGAGCCACCTCACTGGCTCCAATGAGTGGCTTTTACAGAGAGCTTCATGCCACCAACTTCTGAGTCAAATGCTGTGTGGGTTTATCTGATTGGTGGAGCCCTAGTCCATGGCTTCCTATAGAGAAACTGGGAACTCCAGCCTCTGGCATTTCAGCTTGTATTGTGAAGGGAAGTCTGCCTTAACATAGGGGCACAGAATTTAGGGGCACAAAGAGGATGGAAACTGCCTACTATGGTAGCACCCTGCAAAGTCCCAAACATCACGTTTCATCTGTCCCCAGTCTTCCTCTCCTTATTCCAGGTCCCTCATCCTCACCTTGGGCTGTGAGATGCCCCTTTCTCCTTAGATGTGCTCCAAAGGCAGATGCTTAGGATTTAAGGATCTTCCCATGCTTCACACACACACACACACACACACACACACACACACACACACACACGCCTGGGACCTATGCTTAACTGTAGAGAGGAGTCCGTTCTGCCTTTTGCTCATTGGCGTAAAACAGTGAATGGCCATATATATGTGTGTGTGTGTATATATATGTATATATGTATACGTATATATTTGTATAGGTATAGGTGTATATATGTATATATGTGTGTATGTACACACACTATATATATATGTATATATATGTGTGTGTATATATGTATACATATATATTTGTATATGTGTGTATATATGTATAGATATTTGTGAATACACACACACATACAGGTCTTTTACAATTTCATAGATATCTATAGTGGTTATATATATTTTATTATATTCCCTTGTTATCTTTGCTTATTGCTTTTCCTTTCCCACCAAACTCTTTCTTTGTTTCAGTGACCTCCCTCCTACCTGTGTGTGTGTGTGTGTGACTAAACCACTGAAAAACATGATCCACCCTACAAGCAACCATTATCCATATGCCCTCAGGTGGAGGGGGGCACCTCATGATTCCCTTCCCCAAACATGTTGGAATATTGATGAAGGAGATTTCATCCTTTTTAAAAACAGATTTTATTTTTAATTATGCATAGGTGTGTGTATCTGTGCATGTTAGTACAGGTGTCAGTGGAGACCAGAAGCGCACACTGGATCTCTTGGAGCAGGAGTTACAGGTGGTTGTGAACTTTGAATTTAACTGGGGTCCTTTGGAAGAACAGAGCATGCTCCTGGCTACCGAGCCATCTTTCTACCCCTGAGATGAGTGCTTTCTTGAAAACAACTTCTACTGGACACAAGGCCTCCTCTGTCAGTCCTCAAGAACCTGACCAGAGCTGCACCCGTGTGCCTGTCATTAGGGAGCTTGTTTAGCCCAGCCGCAGAGGAATCCTAGTCCTTCACACCTCTGGTGTGAAGTCCTACTGTGCCAAGTGGGCTTCCTAGGAGCAGTTTCTAGCCAAGTCTCCATATGCTTGGTGGGCGGGTGTGGGAACCCGGGTAAGGCTTGGCAGGAGATCTGCAGAGGGAGCTGTTACAACCCAAACAGTCACTGTGTGCACAATGCTTCACTCACATGTCTCTTTCATATGCCTGGAACCAGTTACTGGAAACTGCAAGACTCTGTGCAACCCCTCAAAATGACAGAGAAGATGCCTGGGACTCACGGGACAACTTGGTCTAATGTCTCCTAGGCATCCTAAAAGCCACTGAGTATTTAAATTATCACACAGAGGGAGATACACCCAGGTCAGTCCTTCCACTCTTGGACTGGAATAAAGATTTTTGGTTACCAGACTTCCTAGCCTTGCTCTGGACGTGACAACTCTCTTTCCTTCTGACGAGTTTCCAGTCCAAGGTCAGATGCGGTTTGGGAGGAAGCATTTCTCACAAGCCAAGTGTGAGGACATGTGCTCCGTGCGAGCCACAGCCTTTGGACTCCATTCTGGACTTTGACTGCTGCGTGGAGTAAGGCTGGAACTAGAGAGATGTCGCTGCGCTGACTCACACTGCACATGCTCCCTCCCAGACAGTGAGCGGGATCCCCACTGAGAAGTGCAAGGCTCAAGCTGATAGAACCTGGTCACTGGCTCTGCAGTGGAAGAGAAGGTAGCAAGGGCAACCACGGGAGCCCCCCTCCCCAGTTCTGCGGGGTCTGCCTCTCTCGCCCTTCCCCGCTGTGGACCACCTCTGTTGCCTGCTGCCAAGGAGCCCTCCTGCCAGCCCAGCTTTCTTTGCTCCATCCTCCAGAGCCCTAGACTCCTGGGTCTCACCCACAGTAGATGCTGTGCCAGTTTTCCCCTGCCTCTGTGACTTATGTCCCTGGACACTCTGGACAGCTACGTGTGAATGGGCTAGTGTAAGAGAGAGGACACAGGAGGCAAAGAGAGAAATGAGTGTATGAAGGGCTGAGTGCCTAGCTGGTGAACATTGATCTGAGACTTAAAATATCCCAGAATGTTCTCCCCTTCAGCTGGACGATGTTACTACAGGATCTTTACATCCTTTGAGAAAATGAGAATATTCCTATTGTAAACCTATTGTGTCATTTGGGTGTTTCTTCCTAATGCTTAGTAAAGAGAGCTGGAATGCTGGCTCAGCGTCAAGAGCATTGGGTGCTCTTGGAGAAGACCCCATTCAGTTCCTAGCACCTACATGCTGGCTTACAACCATTTCCAGTTCCAGGGGGGTCTGACGCCCTCTCCTGGCTTCTGTGTGATGCATAGACAAACATGGGTAAAACACCCATGTGCATAAAGTGAAATAGAAAGGAAAAAAAAAAAAAGACCCGGTAAAGAGGCCTGGGAAGATGTCAGCAGGTAGAGTTTGCTGAGCCTCAGACTTCTGATCTCAGAATCCATGTAAAACCTGAGCATGGCAGTGTGTGTATGTAACCAGCCAACGGCTTACCAGAGACTGGCAGGACTTGGGGGCTCGCTGGCCATACTGTCTAGCTGAAATGATAATCTCCAAGTTAATCAAGAGACTTAGTCTTAAAAATAAGGTGGAGAGTGAGAGACGATGACACCTGATGACCTCTGGCCTCCACATGTGTGTCCATAGTACATAGGTGAGTCCTCTCCTCCAACACGTGTGGGCATTCACACACACACACACACACACACACACATACGGGAGAGGGTGAGGGGAGAAGGGAGAGGGAGAGAGACAGAGACAGAGAGAGAAGAGAGGAAGAGGAGAGAGAGAGAGAGAGAGAGAGAGAGAGAGAGAGAGAGAGAGAGAGAGAGAGAGAGAGAGAGAGAGAGAGAGAAGGGTAAGCACAGAGAAGCACAGAGAGGACATAGGCTCCATGCTTCAAAAATAAAGAAAAGCAAATCTGAAGCTGGGTTTGAGAGCCGGGGTAGCATGCAGGGCATTCCATCTTCCTCGACGCTGACTTTCTCATCGAGGCAGGACATGCCAACCCCTCACGTTCTTTGCTTTGTAGGGTATTTGGGTGAGGAGCTTTGACTGTTAGTGCGAGTGAGTTCAGTCCCTGATGCTGCTTTTCTCCAATAGAAGAAGAAGCGCGTCTGCTCTTCTGTGGCCCACCCTGAGGTCTGAATCTTATGGTAACAACAGCAGATAAAAGCGGCTTTGTCTGGGCAGCTTCTTCAGACAGAGCAGAGACAGAAGCTGGGCCCGTCTTTAGACTGAAGTCTGTGATAAGCCTCTGAGCTCAGAGACACAGAAATGGTCTCTGTGTGCCTGTCTAAAGTGCTCTGTCTGTCTGGGCTGTTTTGTGCTGCTAGGCTTTTTTGTTTGTTTGTTTTTGTTTTTAAATTTTATTTTGAGATGGGGTCTTCCTGGCTGTCCTGGAACTCACAAAGTAGACCAAGCTCGCCTCAGACTCGCAGAGATTTGCTGACCTCCGGAATGCTGGGATTGAAGGTGCAGGTCACTGTGTTCAGCTCTTGGTTGGTGTGTCTTGTAAACAAAATATCATGGGCTGAGTAGTGAACAGTAAAAAACCTTTCTCCTCACCTTTGAGAGACGGGGCAATGGGAGGTCAAACCATTCTCTGATTTATAGGCACTATACTGAATGGTAGGTAGCTCTCCAGTAGCTGTTGTGAGGAGGGCAAGGTCCAATTCCAGAGGCTCCTGCCACATGACCTCATCTTCTAAACACCCCACTTCTATCGCAACCAAGTAGAAGTTAAGCATTTTAACATATACATTTGAGGTGACATAAGTTAAGAGCCTGTTAGGCCATCTAAACACTCTCTGTCTCTGTCTCTGTCTCTGTCTCTGTCTCTGTCTTATCTCCGATAGTTTTCAACTTCCTCTTTTGCACCTGAAGCCATAGAAGAGCATCCCCAGAATGGAGAGTAAAGGGGCTTGGCAGGACCTGGAGGGGCTTCCTGCCTGCCCATTCTGCATCAGCCTGCATCTGACCCTGTCCTGGCAGTCCTCTGGCTAAGGAGAAGCACCTGTCCCTTCTGGAATAGGCAGCTCTCCAGTGAAAGCTGAAAGAGTTCTGTCAAAATTAGGCCTGGAATAGAAAAAGATGGGGTTCTGGGAAGAAGAGAGGAAGCTGGCTAACCCAGTTGTGGAGAGCCTTTTGGGGTGCCGCTTGGCAGGGATCTGACATTGGCCAAGGACAAGGAAATGCGCTGCTTGGCAGGAATGTGACATTAGGGCATGGCAAAGAAGTAAGTTCAGGCAGGGACCTGACGGTGGCCAAGGACAAGGAAGTAAGAATCTGGTTTTAGGGTAGAACAAAGTAGGCTCAGATAATCTGGATCATCCTTAGAAACAGCATCACTGGAGAGATCAGGGGACTTGGTGTGTATTGTCTTGCTTGTTACTTGATTATTGTCTTGCTTGATGCCTCATTGTACTACTCAACACTTGCATGTAATTAAAATGGTATAAAAGCAGACAGGAAAAAATTAAACCGGCCTTCAGTCTCAGAAGTGACTGAGGTCATGCTACAATGTTGTCTAATTATCTTTTTTCTTTTTTAATCCTCACTCCTTTTTTTTTCTTTTGGTTTTTCCTGTGCTGGAGAACCTGTTGACTGACTGAGTGGGCTTGGTCAGGTGGCGCCCCAGGCTTTATTGGATATGGTGGTAGAAGCAAATTTACACCCCCACCCCCATGATTGGAAAGGAATTTTGGAGTAGTTGTTGCTCCAGAGAAGATTCAAAGGCAATATCTTTTTTTTTTTAAAGATTTATTTATTTATTATATGTAAGTACACTGTAGCTGTCTTCAGACACTCCAGAAGAGGTTGCCAGATCTCATTACGGATGGTTGTGAGCCACCATGTGGTTGCTGGGATTTGAACTCTGGACCTTCAGAAGAGCAGTCGGGTGCTCTTACCCACTGAGCCATCTCACCAGCCCGGCAATATCTTTTTTAATATTAGGGGCCTCGGTTATATCCTAGAAAAACTGCGGCACAGAAAAATTCAAGAAAGAAAGGGTGACTTACTTCAAATTATTTTCAAAAGCTTTTAGGAGATATTAATTGGCTAAGACCTCCCCTTTGGCAAAAGGGACCATTAATGTGGATTCATCTTTCTTCGTCTCTAAAGAAAGTTTTCACCTTATTATGAAGCTATTGCTGTATTAATACAGAACTCTAGGATAGAATCATCTCTAGTTTGATAATTCAGGTTTATTTAGCATGTTTCTATGACAAATTGTTTTGAAGTCTGAAGTGTTTTTTTTTTAAACCTTATGCATGATTTTATATCTTGTCCACACAAATTTTTCCTTTGGTTTCTTGAAGCAAAGTTGGAGTTTATTGAGAAAATGTTTTAATATAGATTTAAGCATGAGGGGGTGAGAGAGAGAGAGAGAGAGAGAGAGAGAGGAGAAGAAGGAGAAGAAGAAGAAGAAGAAGAAGAAGAAGAAGAAGAAGAAGAAGAAGAAGAAGAAGAAGAAGAAGAAAAAGAAAGAAAGAGAAGGAGAAGAATAGAAGAGAAGAGAAGAGGAGAGGAGAGGAGAGGAGAGGAGAGGAGAGGAGAGGAGAGGAGAGGAGAGGAGAGGAGAGGAGAGGAGAGGAGAGGAGAGGAGAGGAGAGGAGAGGAGAGGAGAGAGAAACGGATTTAGAGAAAGACCAGTACACACCCAAGTGTCAACATAAAACTTAAAACCCATCTTTTATCCTAGGGTGTGATTGTGGCACTTGGGGTATAATTTTGGTTTTGGTTATAATTGCCTCTTCTTATATGATACTTAACCACAGTCTTTCATTTACTTTTATGAACAGGTATTATAGCACATGGCTCACAACTGCAAAACCCAGCCCAGGCATTGCGGAAGACAGCCTTTATCCCTTACTGATTTGTTCTTCCCATCATTTTCTCTTTCCTGAAGTTCAACTTTTGGTTGCTCACATACTCTCCCAGCATCCCTTTATACAAACACGGACTCTCATCCCCTTCTTTCTAGAGACCAAGACACCCTATTTGTTCTTCAGGTCCCCTGCACCCCCAGTTATTGCATGTCTTAGAAACATTCTCTTACTGATAGGTAAAGGGCTATTCTACTCTTCTATTACAAATATGATTGACTTTTAGAAAAGTTGTATGTCAGGCTGGGCGGTGGTGGCACACGCCTTTAGTCCCAGTACTTGGGATGCAAAGGCAGGTGGATTTCTGAGTTTGAGGCCAGCCTGGTCTACAAAGTGAGTTCCAGGACAGCCAGGGCTACACAGAGAAACCCTATCTTGAAAACCACCCCCCAAAAAGTTATATGTATCACCCCATCTTAATGAGTTGAAGAAAAACGTATGGGATGCCATAAACTTGGCTCTTCCCTGTAAGTGTTCCCCCTCTGCCTTCTTTCCTGGTGACAAGAGCTTTTTAGCCCAGGCTAGCCCAGATGGAGCTCACTATGTGTATCAGGCTGATCTTTACTGTCTGCCAATCCTCTTGCCTCCTAAATATTGAGGTTACAGGTGGGTCCGCCATGCCAGGCCTTGCCTCGTACATCATGGAGCACGTGGTTCAGAAATGTGACCTGTAGGTACCGTGCTGCTCGGCAGATCTCTGGGACTCCACATCTCCTCACAGCCATGTCCTTCGGCTCCTGCCCCTGCCCAGGAGCCCCCTCACTCATTGCCCTTGTTCTTTCTGAGGAGTTGTCTCCACATACGTGTATCAGGCAGCCATTGTGGAGGTGTCTCACTGTACCTGACTAGGCCTTCATGGCGGCAGAGATGAACTATTCCTGCTACTGTAGACACCACAGCCCTCAGTATCTGCGGCCACCTGGCTGTTCTGGATATCTGTAAGCCAGTCTCATGTGTGAAGAGGATTTCTCTCAGTTTTGATAGATGCTGTCAAGTTGCCTTCCCAAAGGGGCTGTGCCAATTTACACTTCTACAATAGGAAGGCCCACCTCCTCATGTATCATGAGAGTGTGTTCTCTACTCGATGACTTCTCCCCAATCTCATAGGTGAAAATTGATGTCTGTAGCTTTAATTTGCAATTCCCTGAGTTTGGTGGGGTTTTTTTGTTTTTTTTTGTTTTTTTTTTTTGTTGTTATTTTTTGATTTAATACAACCGAGAGCCACTTGTTTGTTTGTCTTTATTTATTGATCTTCTTTTAGAAACTGCATATTTAGAAAACTTCACATGTGACATAAGACACAAAGCCCCCTTCCCTGCAGGTTGTAACGAGCCTTTTGTCGTTAGTTCTAGGGTGTTCCTTGACTTTCTTTATTTACTCACCCACACATAGATAAGATCTGATACCATAGTTCAGCCTGGCCTGGAACTTACTATGTGCTTAAGATGACCTCGAACTCATGACAATCCTCCTGCCTCAACCCCTGCTGGAATAACAGGTATGCACCAACACTTTAACAATTATAAGCTAGCCGGGCGTGGTGGCGCATGCCTTTAATCCCAGCACTCGGGAGGCAGAGGCAGGAGGATTTCTGAGTTCGAGGCCAGCCTGGTCTACGAAGTGAGTGCCAGGACAGCCAGGGCTACACAGAGAAACCCTGTCTCAAAAAACCAAAAAAAAAAAAAAACAAAAAACAATTATAAGCTACTATACTGGATGTGCACACACTCACACACACACACACTCACACACATCACACACTTTTCTTTTTGAGACAGGGTCTTGATATTTAGTTCATGCTGGCCTCAGACTCACAAATCTTTCTGCCTCAGCTTCCTGAATGCTGGGGTTACAGGTGTGTGCCAAGACTCCCGACTTTGCTTACAATGTATGTCATCATACTACTTAATCATGTTTTCTTTGTTCCACGGGATCCTGAGGATGTCATATTAACCTTTGGATCAAGGGGCCTGGGCATTTGTGGTAGTCTGTCTGAACTTGTCTCTGCACCGAGAGTTTAATCAGGAAATCTAGCAAGATGCTCCAGTCAGTGCCTCAGCGACCGTGTCTTCTGCAAATGCACTTTTCCTTAGGGCTTATGTAGTCTGGACAGAGTGGACAGAAGGGTTCCAAGCACTCGAGCGTCTTCTAACAATCCCCACAGCACATTATCAGTGGTGCTCTGCAGCCCCTCCAGCATCCGTGTAAAGCCTTTCTGTTTGAGCCCCTGTGCTCATGCCTTACTGACCACTGTGGGCTCCAAGTCTTTTACTGTCTTAGTCAGTTTTCTGCCACTGTAACAAAATTCCTGAGATAAAATTCACAGAGAAGAAAGGTCTATTTTGGCTCATGGTTTGGGGGGGGGGGTTCAGCCTATGGGTGGTTGGATCCATTGATTTTGGGTTTGCTGCAAAGTGAGACATGATGGCAGGAAGCTCACAGTGGAGCAAAATTGTGCATTCCTTAGTCAAGCCAAAGAGAGGAAGAGAAAAGGGCTGGGGTACCGGTGTCCTCTTAAAGGACATGGCCCCCTTTGGTTCCCTGATTGACGGATAGGCTGGTGGTGACTAACACATGGGATCTTTGGAGATCCTGAACGCACATCAAGCTGTAGCTTACTTAGACACAAGTTTGTCTGAATTCCAAATCTGACGCCTTCTAGCCATTGCCAGCCCTTTCCAAGGATCCCACTCTCTCCTTGGGGCCTGTGTCCTCAGGCTGCTATCTCTGGCTTCCACTTCCGTGCCTTCCATCGGTGCTGTCTCTGTACTTTGCACCCAGATGGCAAATCCCAGGCCTTTCCATTTTTGCAAAGGGAGCTGCCCACACAGCATGAAGGGCAAAGAGGCTCGAAGACTGGGAACAGGAGTGGGATGTGTGGGGGACGGAGGAGGGGATCTCTGCATGGAATGCCGGCATCTGTAGATTGCCCGACTTGGGGGACCACTGGCCTTGGACTTCAGCCAGCCAGACTGCCTTTGTCACATTGCTCTCTTGTTTACCGTCTTTGCTTCTCCTTGTCAGGGTGGGACTCCTGACTCATGAGTGAGTTTAGCCTAATCTTTCCATCTTGCTCCACTCAGGCAGGGCTTATCTGGAGGTAGCGAGTGGATCATTTGCCATTCACTAAAGGGGCCGCCTCTGTTGGAGTGTGAACCCTTTGGTTTTTGCTTTGTAATTGTTGATGTTTGTTCTTATTCCCCCACCCCCACCCCACCCCCAGTGTTTTCTGAAAACTCAGTTTTCCCAAACTCTAGGTCTGGGGTCAGGACATGTGCCAATAAGGGATCCCTGAAGGAAGGAAGAAAAACAGAGTGGGAAGGCCAAGTGAGAGCCTGAGTCAGAGAGAAGGGACAAGGAAAGAATTTCAATGAAAAGAAAATCCTGAGGAGGGAGAATGTAACACACACAAGCCAGAAGCTAGGAGACAGGTGACAAGCAAGCCCCTCCCCCACCTTCAGTCATTGCGCTTCGTGCCCCCAAAATGACTGTGGTCACCAGAGGTTTTGTTTTGATCTCTTGGGAAATATTCTACCCTTGAAAAAAGACAGACAGACATGGTCATAAAGCTGTGGTGGAGTCCAGACTCCTCAAGGCCTCCAGTTCATTACCCAGAACTGAAAACCAAAAGCAAAGCAAAATGAAACATGAAGGTGGCTGGTTACACACATGGCTTTACTCTTTTAAGTAACCTAGCAATGCCTTAGTACTTTTAAATGGAGCTCCTTTTAAAATGTGTGTTCATAAACGCACACATACACACACACACACTTGTGTTTTCTGTTTCTTTGCCCTCACTGCCTCTTACCTCAACCTCTCAAATGTTGGGATTACAGGTATGCACACCATCTCTGGCTTGAGGCTTTTTTTTTTTTTTTTTTTTTTTTTTTTTTGCTTTTGCGCAGAGGGACACCTGAGTAACACCCTCACTGGGGAAGTCAGCCTCTCAAATGTTGGGATTACAGGTATGCACACCATCTCTGGCTTGAGGCTTTTTTTTTTTTTTTTTTTTTGCTTTTGCGCAGAGGGACACCTGAGTAACACCCTCACTGGGGAAGGCATCCAGGGCGAGGTATTTTCTAGAAGGAAAAGAGACTCTGGTGGCCAACATCCCTGGTGTCAGATTTAGTACCAGGGTGTGACAGAGGTCTGACTGCCCATCTCTGTGGGGGCTGCATTCTTCCTGGCTGTGACTGACCCCTCTGTCAGGACATTCTGAATCCCCCAACCCCTTTCTGAGGGAAAGCTGAATTCTGTCCTCTCATTGGGTTGGCTGACCACATGACCTCTTTGGGCCAATGGGAAGAGAGCAGAGTGATGCATACCACTTCCTAAGCACCAATGTGGTTTTCTACTTATGTCATTAACCCATGTCCTTGAGGCAGGAGCTAGGGCCTGGGCTGTTTCTTCAACATGACCCTCAGGATAAGACAAAAACAAAAGTCACAGTTGATTTCACATCTTAAGTAACTGACCATGATATTTTACTTGCACTAATCCCCCCAAATTCTGGGGTTGTCTCTACAGCCTCACCTCATGAAAGCTGACTAAGGTTGGGAAAGGGTGCTGGGTTAGGCTTGGTCACAAAGTCCTGCATGGATCCAGGATGACGTCACCTGCTCCACAGCAGCCTCCGGGTTTCATCCGGTTTGAACTGGATCTACCACTAGCTGGTTAAAACAAAACTCTGACTGTTATTACAAGAATCGGGATGTGTCACAAGCACAGTGGCTCCCCTGACTTTACTAGTGGTGATGTCAGGTGTCATTTTGTAACCTGTAACAGAGTCCTAAGTAACATCTTACTTCTAAAATCCAGCATAAAGATGAGGAAATTCACTGAGTTATTTGGAAAACAAAAAACAAAAAAAACAATAACCAAAAAACCCTACACGCCCCGTCACAAGGAAATATTGTATACATCACTCTGTATGGTTGACATTTGAAGTCATTAAAAGTCAAGTTACTGAGCTGGGGAGATGGCCTGTTGTGCCATACAAGTGTGGGCCTGCACTTAGCACCCCAGGACCCCTATAGGGAAGGAAGCCAGGTATGGTAGTACATGTTAGTAATGGCGGTGCTCTATGGGGAAATGGGAGGCGTGTGCATATGTCTTGAGTTACGTGAGCACAGGAACTTGCACATATGCACACCTATCACGTGCCCTCCCCTCATACACAAATGAAATAGCTAGCTGTGTAATGACATGGGACAGATGTTTCCATAACCATGAGAGATAACCATGACAAGGAGCTACAGACATGTGCCAGGCTGAACTTACATAGCAGGTTAGGGGCCATGCAAGCTCATAGTTCTCTTGTTTTTTTTTAAAACTTACATTATGTGAGCAAGTATTTCCCCTCGATTATCAGATACATACATAGGTATAAAAAAGACCAGGGGATTTCTGCCAGGCATGGTGATGCACACCTATACTCCCAGCTTTTGGGAAACAGAGGTAGGCAAATCCCCGTGGGTTTTAGCCAGCCTGGTCTACATAGGTCAACTAGAGCTATGTAGTTAGACTCTGTCTCAAAACCAAACAGAACTTGAAAACAATCAAGCAACAACAACGTGGGGGGGGGGAGGGGGGGAAACCAACCAACCAACCACCAAACAAACAAAACAAGACAAGGAAAAACAAGCCCAACCTTCCCGTTTTTCGGGCTAACCTATTTGTCTCTGCATTTACAAAGTTTTGCAATTGTCCTGCTATGAGTGTGTAGTACTTCAGTCATCACAAACAAGCAAGTGCCATTTAAAAGTCCTGAGCGGTCACTTCTAGGCCTGTGCCTCCCGGCTGGGCCACCCAGGGGCCTTAACTGGGCCTCCTGGTCTAAGAATAAGCTTGTGTGTTTAATTAGGTCACTCTCCCAACGACCTAGAATCTCTTTCTTCTCAGGGCTTAGTGTGGGCTGCCAGAACCCGGAGGAGCCCTTGCAGGTCCTTTGAGGCTGTGACAGGCAGGCGCCACTGTGGTGCTGCCTGCCTGTAGCTTCCTGTGAATTTGAGAAACTTGTCAACTGTCCCCGGGCGGGGCTGCCACCCTCTTGCCTCTCTAGCACATCCTCTTTAAAAATTAATTTAGCCTGCTTTGTTGAAGAGAGAGTGAAGGCGGATGAAGTCAACATCAAAACCACACGGGACCGAGAATAATTCACTAATTCATAGTCCCGAGGTGGCAGGCAACCATTGTTAATTGTTCCTGCTCCCTTCCTGGTGTGTCCTGTGTCACATACATTCAGGCCTTGGCATCTGAGTAAGTTGGAGGAGGAGGAGGCGACTTCTCAGAAGTTGCTCTGCCCGGGCACAAAAAAAAAAACCAAAACCAAAAACAAAAAAACACCTCCTGGAGGAAACATTCGGTGGGGTGAGGGAGCAGCATGGCCAGGGGTTCCCGACACAGGGCCTTGTGTGTTGAAAGCAGGGCTGCTTCTTATTCCGTTTCTCTAAAATCATCATTCCGTGTGCCATTGTAAAGTGTGGGACATGGTGTGTGTCCATAAGGAGATTGCGCACACGCACATGTTGTGCGTGTGTCTGCTGGGCACTGTGCATGTGAGTGCAGGTGCCCGAGGAAGCCAGAAGAGGGCGTTGGATCCCCCGAAGCTGGCGTTACAGGCGGTGAGCCACCCACTATGGGTACTGAATACTGAACTCCTTCCTGCCCCGGGCTCCTCTGGAAGAGCAGTACATATTGTTAACCACTGAGCCGCCTCTCCGGCACCTCTTGTAACACTTCTGTATGGAAGTCCTTCCTTTAGTCTTTTGGCTGCTCTCTAAGAGTCCTGGTTCTCTTTCTTGGCGGAGGCTCCAGCAAGGGAAGCTTTTCCACTGAGCTGCTTCCTTTGACCCCTTACCCCGCCCAGAGTCCCACTGCTACCAATGACATCTGAGCCTTCCACTTGGCTGCTCTGCAGGGTTCGTCCCTGCTCTGGGGCTAGGCATTTCTCCACTTCTTCTCCTGGCTTCCTGCCTAATTCCCCAGAGCTTCCTCTGTGGGGTTCTCCCTTGTCTCCATGCCTCCCCGTTATTCCCAGGCTTCTCCATCCTCAGCTCTCAGACCTCCTCTCTTCATTTCACTCCAGCCATCTTCCTGTTGCTGAGTCTAGCTGCCAAGGACGCGGATACAAGATCCCTTAGCTCAGCGGCAAGCTCTGACCGGCCGTCATCTATCTACATTAGTTTTTTTTTTTTTTTTTTTTTTTTTAGATTTATTTATTTTATATATGTGAGTGCACTGTTTCTGTTTTCAGACTCACCAGAGGATCCTATTATAGATGGTTGTGAGCTACCATGTGGTTGCTGGGACCTGAACTCAGGACCTCTGGTAGAGCAGAACTGCTGAGCCATCTCTCCAGCCCGAGTTTTTTTTTGTTGTTGTTGTTTGTTTTTGTTTTGTTTTGTTTTGTTTTTGTTTTTGTTTTTTTTTCCTTTCTATATTCGCGTAGTGGGTTGAGTATTCAGCCATCCATTGACTACGGTGGCTGTTGTTCTGGGTCCCACCAAGGATATGATTGCATACATACAGTAAATCATATTACTCTCACACTTAGAAAACATGGGCTTCTGAGGCATGTCTGGAAGCTGTGTTTCAGATTAGGCATGACAGACCAGCAACTCCCACATCTGTCCTGACCTGAGTCGTCCCAGTTTTATGAGTAGTACTACGGTTAACTCTCACCTCTCAACACTCAAAGTATAAGAACCGCTGAGCGAGACCGCAGAAGCCTAGGCAGGAGTCTGCCTGGTGAGGCCCCTGGATGGGCAGCCAGCCAGGAACTAATTTGGCTAATCAGGACGTGGAGAGTCCAGAGCAGGAAGTGTCTGGAATGCTAGAGAAGGTGAGCAGGTGACAGAACACTCCCTCCACCTCACCCCACCCTGTGACACTGAAATAGCTAGCTAGCTCCTCATGAGTAAGTAGCACCTGTCTAGAAGAGAGAATCTGTTATTTTTAAGCAGTTGGGCATACTACCTAGATTAGTCCTTTTGCACAAGGGGCTGGGGTGGGCACAGCGAGGGGGTCTATTGGGGATGCATCGGTGTATTCGAATGTTGATTTCCATATCTGGAGCTCTGGATGTTATGGGATTTTAGTATTGTCATTATTATGAAGCATTTCCTGACTATTGTTTTGTAAAACATTGTTCTTCTCCACCTCGGATTGCTTAATAGAGAGCCAATCAGCCTATAGCTGGGGAGTAGAGTTAAGGTGGGCCTTTCTATTCCAGTGAGGGGTCCTGGGTAGAGAATGGCCAGGGGAGGTCACCTGGAGAGAATCAATATAAGGACATGGGTGGAGCAGGACCTGCCAGGGCAAAACTAAGATGGTAGGCACGGGGCACATGGCTGGCAGCATAGCCAGGTTGGAATAGATGAGTATCTATCCAGGTATGACGCTTTAAGATTATTAATAAATATATCAGGTCTCCATGTCTTATTCAGATACAAGGAAGGATGTAAAAAGCCCTGGCCTTTTACAAGGGCTGCTTCTCCAGAAGTCAGAGACTCACAGTGAAATTACCACTTCTGTCCCAGGGGGCAGAATAGGGAGGTCACACCCATGCATTCCCGCCTGGTGCAGTGTTGGCCCTGGAAAACCTTTCAGTTCACTGCTGTCTACCAGGGCAGTGGAAGACAGCCTTCTTGGACTGTGGACAGAAGGATGACGGGTAACGCTGTGATTCAGTTTTGACTCAGCTCCTAGCCCAGACTGGGCATGAGGTGAATGCTCCACGATTCTGTCTCACTACAGTGACCTCTGTGTAGGAAGCAAAGGACATGTGTGGTGTTTCAGATTCCCTTGACGTTTCCTTGTCCTCCGAGTCTCTCTGCTCTAGCCTGTGTTTGACTTGGGTCTCAACCTGTGTATCTCTATATTCACTCCCCCTTCCCAGTTGCTTTGTGTTGTGTTTGTGAGGTTCTAGAAATCACACCCAGGACCGCACACACCGTCAAGGTTTCTACCATAGGACCGCATCTTCAGCTTGGTTCCCAGGTCTTGAAGGTTGCAGTGAGGAAAGTTGGGGATGCTTGTTGAAGAGGTCCCCTTGCTCAGATGCTCAAATTATCCTCTGTCTAGATCTCAGTAGAACCGATGCCCACACCCCTCTCCCCCTGGTTAGAGCCTTCACATGGGCCTCACACGTCTCTCAAACACCAGACATAATTGCTCCTGTGCCCTCTGCCAGTTGTGACTCTCAGGCTCTTGCACAGAGCTGCACAGCTGCTGAGCTGTTTGGCCCCTCTGGTTTTCCAGATGGAGTAGCACAGCATCTCCTTGGTAGTCAGTTTCTACTAAAGAAGGAGCCCCGAAGAGTCTGGATTTTCGTTTCTTTTTTTTTTTGAAACAGACACTCTTATAGCCTAGGTTAGCCTCAGACTTGCTATGAAACTGGAGGATGACCTTGAACTACTTAAACCTCCTGCCTCCACCTCCCAAATGCCGGGAGCATGTGCCAACATGCCCAGCTGAGAGCCTTGCTTTGATGGTACAGCACAGTGAAGAGCCCTTGGCTTCTGGCTCCTCAGCACTCAAACTTGTGTTCTCTTTTGACAGTCAGAATGGGCTGTGTGGTTGGTATGCTTGTTCTTGGCTCCCTTCTTAACTCTTCCAGTAACTGCAGATTTTTCCACTGGTTCTAGCCTGAGCTCAGTGGGCAGGGACTGGCACACCTTCTTCCTATCCCGGGCCCAATATGCCCTGCCTCCCATATTCTCACGTGCACACAGATCCACCCTCACACACACCCTCATACACGCAAGCGCCTACACTCACCTCACATAACTCCCAAGCAGCTTCCGCCGTTGCCATGGAAGGAGCAGTGGTCTTGGGAATGTCCTAATCTCTCACCCGAAAATTCTCCCTACACTCCACCCAAGGAAGGGAAGCAGCCTTTGTCCTGGGAAGGGCAGAGCTATTTCTGGGGCTTAGTGTTCCACACCTTCCCTAGCAAATGGAGTTTACCCTCTGGCCACAGTCTAGTCAAGGTCCCTCATCAGCTTACCCATTGGCAATGCACCATATCTGAGTGCAGAAGGCTGCTGAACCCAGAACCCCAGTGGGTTTTTGGTGGCCTGGCCATTGCCTCAGCCCATCCTCGACTGGGTCCTAAGGTCCACTTCCTTCATACCTTCCAGAATTGCCTGATTATCGAGTATGTGAAAATAGAAACCCTGTTTTCTTAAGGACCTCATCTCAGACTCGTCTGTTATAAAGATTTCCTGATATACAGCCTGTGTCCCTGTTTAGCAACCGACTCTAGAGTCACACCAGAGGGTTTTCTCAAGTTCAAAGGGGCTAGAAGGCCCCTCCAGCCCTGGGGCATGGGTCCCATACTGTCATAGCCAGACTTCAGTGATCTAGGGTGAGGTGGAAGGTAAGGCACTTGGCTGCTCTGTTGACCTCTCTGAGTGCAGGCATTCAGGAGTACAAAGCCATTGCAGGCTTGACTTGGACACTTGTATTTGTGTATGTGTTGTATTCTTGTGTGTGAGCGTGTGCATGTGTGTGTGTGTATGTTAATATGTGAAAGCCTGACGTCAGCACCAAATATCTTCATATCTTCTTTCCTTCCTTCCTTCCTTCCTTCCTTCCTTCCTTCCTTCCTTCCTTCCTTCCTTCCTTCCTTCCTTCCTTCCTTCCTTCCTTCCTTCTTCCCTCCCTCCCTCCCTCCCTCCCTCCCTCCCTCCCTCCCTCCCTCCCTCCCTCCCTCCCTCCCTCCCTCCCTCCCTCCTTCCCTCCCTCCCTCCCTTCCTTTCCTTCTTTCCTCTTTTTTTTTTTTTTTTTGAAACAGTCTCTCCGTGTAGCTTTGGCTGTCCTGGAACTCCTTATATAGACAGGGTGGTCTTGAATTCACAGAGATCCACTGGCTTCAGTCTCCTGAGTGCTGGGATTAAAGGCATGTGCCATCACACAGAGCTTTGCTTTTCAAGCATGGTTGGCATCTCACTGAACATGGAACGTACTGATTGGCTAGACTCGTTGGCCAGCAAGCCTCAGGGATCCTCCTGTCTCTGTGGTGCCCTCCTGACCTGCAGGGCTCCGGCTACAGATGCATACCATTTAGTCTGGCATTTTATGTGGGATCTGGGGCTCTGAACTCAGGTCTTTACTGACAGAGTCATCGCTCCCAACCTTGATATTTCTTAAAAAAAAAAAAAATAGGGCTGGAGCGATGGCTCAGTGGTTAAGAGCATTGACTGCTCTTCCAGAGGTATTGAGTTCAATTCCCAGCAACCACATGGTGGCTCCCAACCATCTGTAAAGGGGTCTGATGTGTGTCTGAAGACAGCTACAGGGTACTCACATACAAAAAATAAATAAATCTTTTAAAAAATTATTTAAAAAGAGTAACCTTTATTTTATTTTATATTATATGAATGGGTGTCCTGCCTGTATGTATATATATGTATAATATGTCTCTGAATTGCCTGCAGAGGCCAGGAGAAAGCTTTGCATCCCCTGGGACTAGAGTTACAGCTGGTTGTGTGTTACCATGTGGATGCTAGGGATCAAACCTGGGTCCTCTGGAAGCCAACCAGAACTCTTATCTGCAGCTGGGCGGTGGTGGCGCACGCCTTTAGTCCCAGCACTCGGGAGGCAGAGGCAGGCGGACTTGAGTTCGAGGCCAGCCTGGTCTACAGAGTAAGTTCCAGGACAGCCAGGGCTACACAGAGAAACCTGTGAGACCCTCCCCCCCTCCAAAAAAAAAAAAAAAAAAAAAAGAAAGAAAGAAAAAAGAAAAGAACTCTTAATTGCTGAGCCACTGTTCAGCCCCAGTCTTGACACTTTGTAGACATACAAATGTAGAAAGGCACTTATGGCCTGCCTCTAGGTGGGAGATTCAAAGGCACTCTGAGCACTCTGGTCCTGTTTCCACTTCCTGCATCAGCAGCTAAGCAGCACAACTAAGCAGGGAGCTCAGCAGACTGGCTGGGCAGAGGGGAAGAGTTCCTGAGCAGGGACGGGGGTGGGGGTGGGGGTGGGGAATTTGGGGGCGGTGTGTGTGTGTCTATACATTTCTAGTTTATGAAAGTTACAAAATGAGAGCTATACTGATACTAACTTTATACATACTTTTAATTTAAAAACAAAGATTGATCTATTGCAAGCATTAAAATGTTTAATTTTACTATATTTATTTGTATGTTTTGTGGTGTGTATGTGTGTGCATGTGTGAGGTTTGTATGTGCTTACATGCACACACACTCGGTAGTGCAGATGTGTAGGTCAGAAGAAACCTTGCAGGAATTGATTCTTTCTACCATGTGGGTCCCTGTTTGAACTCAGGTATGTATGCCTACATGTATGTATGCCTACATGTGTGTGTGTGTGTGTGTGTGTATGTCTAGATGCTTGATTGCTTTTTCTGAAACATTTGAAGGTTAGTGACCCCACTGTGACAATTATCCTAAATCCTTCAGTAGTATTTCCCAAGACTCAGGATATTTTCTTATATTACTGCAGTAAAGCCATCTGTATCTTAGGTTTACATCAAGACAGAACTTTCCTCTAATCTAGCGCTCTCATTCCAGCTGTGTTTGTAGATCTAACACTGATCCCAGCACTATGTTATGTCCCTGCAATAGAACTCGGTTGCAATTGATCGTCATAATTCTTTAGCCTCCTTTAAGCCGAGAACCTTTGCCCAGCCTTCCTTGATCTTTTAGGACATGAAAAGGCCAGAGGACTCTTATGAGGCCATTGGGCAGAGGAGGTGTTGCCTAGTGGTTTAGAGTGAAGACATTGGTGCCCAGCTGCCTGGGCCTAGCCCCATGCTTCCACTCTGTAAGACTGGCAAGGTTGTTCTAGCACTGTGTAATGGCTGAACACCTTTAAATTCTACAAATGATGGACCTACCTGGAGGGCAGTTATGAGACCTGATATATGGCAAAATCTCTTCTTGAAGTGGCTTGGAGTGCGGCCCCTGCCCCTGTAGTCAAGGTCCAAGGTCAAGGCCAAGTAGGGCCTTATGATGACAGTTTGTGGTCCACCCTATTGGCTCTTCAGTTATTTGAGGGGTTCTGTAGTCTAGACAAACAGCCGTATCTGGAGGTAGGGGCAGCTGAGGACACAGTAGGGACATGCCAGTGCAATAGGTTTTAACCCAAGGAAGTCCCAGCTGCCTCCCTGTGGCAGTGCAGATCAATAGTACCCACAAAACGGTACCAACTTCAATGAGTGGCTAATTGTATACCTGCAGAAGTGACCTAGGAACCATTGAAGCCATACACTGCCCGAGCATCAGTGGATGGGGGTTCAGACACAAGGGGAGTTCCAGACAGGCCCAAGTTCCACCACAGAAAAAAGATCTTATTTATTTATTTATTTATTTATTTATTTATTTATTTATTTATTTATTTATTTTGAGACAGGGTTTCTCTGTGTAGCCCTGGTTGTCCTGGAACTCACTTTGTAGACCAGGCTGGCCTCGAACTCAGAAATCCGCCTGCCTCTGCCTGCCAAGTGCTGGGACTAAAGATGTGTGCCACCACGCCCGGCTCCCTTTCTCTTTCCTGATCTAAAGAAGTAAGTGTCTAATGTGGGGAAGAGCACTGGAAAGAATCTGTGAGGTCAGCGGGTAGTGAGGGATCACCGGTGGAAGGGACACAGAATTCTCCATTCCTGAAGCTTGATTTTTCTCTGCTGTCATCAATTCAGGCTGCCCTATATGGCCTGACAACTCTTCCTCCATCCATGCAGGCGTGAATCCACCTTCTTCTGCATCCATCCAATCAGAACTAGGGTCTGTGACTCTGTCTCATCTCTAACCTTTGCTCATCTGACATTGCCAACAAAGAAGGCACTCATAGACATGCCTTTTATTTTTTGTTTTGAGCTGTTTGCTTATTTCTGAATGTGTGCGTGCCTGCTTGTTTTCTTGGAAGGTATTAAGCTGCCCCTCTACCATACTCCACCTATTACTTTGTGAGAAGGTCTGTTCTTGTTCCTGGGCCTTCCTTGGGTTTCAGTTAGCTTGGAAGCCAGAAAGCCACTGCGTTCTTTCTGTCTCTGCCTCCTCAGAGCTGTTACAGGTAGACAAGAGATGCCTGGTGTGTTACATAGGATCCAAATTCCAGTCTTCATGGTTGTTCAGCAAGCGCTCTTAACCGTTGAGCCATCTCTCTGGTCTTCTTGTCTCCAGCTACTTAGCCTCGTGTAGCTCAGGCTGCTGGCCTCAACGTCTCTGGGTAGCAGAGGATGACCTTGAACTTCCAACCTTCTGCCTTCACCTCCTGAGTGTTGGACAGCAACTGTGTATCACTATGCTGGACTCTGCAGGGCTGGGGCTGAACCCATGCATCCAAGGGGTCCTAAGAACCCAGGGAATCAGCATCTGCCGAGACCTGTTTAGAAATGTTTCTCCATTTTAAAATGCCAACTTTCACTTACTTTGGTTGTTTAGGAGAGAAAAAACTTCTAAAATAAACCATAAGCCTAAAGAACTCTTTTGAATTTTTTTATTTTATTTAAAATTTCATTTTCATGTATGGGCATTTTTGCCTGCAAATATATCTGGGAACTACTTGTGTACCTGGTGCCTGTGGAGGTCAGAAAAGGGCTTTGGATGCCAAGGAACTGGGGTTGTGGAGGTTGTGAGCTGCCACCCGAGTTGCTGGAAATTGAACCCGGTTCATCTGGAAGGGTCCTTAGTACCCTTAATCACTTAGGCATCTTCCCAGCCTCAGACTTGTCTCCCTTTTAACGAGTCCACACCTGTCATCTAAGCCTCCTTGGATGATCCAGGTCGGAGCTCCTGAGAAAAGTGGCCGTTTTGTTGTAAGAGCGGATGTGTGTGTGTGGTGTGTGTGTGTGTGTGTGTGTGTGTGTGTGTGTGTGTGTGTGTGTGGTGTGGTGTGTGTGTGTGGGCTAGGGTGTTGGGGAGTGCATCAGGCTGCTTACTCTCTGCACTAGGTGGTCCAGTTGCTCTCTCTGCCTTCTTTGTCTCCCTTTGGTACCCAGAGACTAGGATTCTACTCTCATCACCCCTCCAGCAATTTCTCCTTTAAAGCTGGGAAATTTACTGACCAATTCTAGACTTGTGTATAAAGAAGAGCCCAGGTTCTTTGGGTATTTACGAAAGACTCTTTTATAGTTTTATTGTTTATTGTTAAAGCACCGAGTCCCCACCTTGAACTCCCATGTTTGCTTGACTTCCCAACTGCCTTGATTTAGGAGGTCCTTGGCGGCCTAAGTCCTGGAATTGGCCTGGGTAGATTAGGTGTCCTTCCTTGATTCTTACTGCCCCTGTCCTGAACAAGGGAGGAGATGACATCTTTTTGTCTCCACCCTCAGAGGAGGGCAGCAGGGATAGGAATGCAGGGTGGGGTTACCTGTGACCCAAATTGCTGAGGGACAAGGGAACAGCTTGGCCACACAGATAGTATGCAGGTGACAGGGGAAGGGGTTGCTGGCTTTTCACTCTGGTGATGGCTGGTGTGAATGAGCCACCAGAGGCCACCAGGGAGCCCAGGCAGAACCAGGACAGGGGGCTTGGTCTCCTCTCAAGGCCTGAAGCATGACTAGCATCAGAAGCGACATGGACATTTAGGATGGGGATAGGTCAGCGTTTAAATGTCCCATGTGTCACAGTAACACACAATGACTCCTCTCAATACACAGCCAGGCATGGGCATCATAGGGACACATTCTATAGATGGCAGTGACTTGTCAAGTAGAAACACTGACAGCAGACATTGGTAGGAAATCCCTTTCATGATTTCCCCAGAGAATCTCTGCCTTTCACCTAGTGACATGTGCCACTCAACTGTGACAAGCCCATGTCTGAGCCTGGACGCCTTGACCCCATTCAGAAACTGACAACCCCGTACACTGTTAATCACACATCTCCTTCCAAACATGAATGCTCCTGACAAGTTTCTAAGCAAGGAGGTCGTGAGCTACTGCTGTGTACATTCACTAGTACACAGATATCCACAATGCACGCTCACATGTAAACACAGATGTGTACACCAATACTGCATACTTGTAGGCTCAGCACATGTGCCCCTTCTGCACCCTGACATACATAGTTAGACATACATACCAAATCTGTCCACTCTCATGATGCCTACACAGACATTAGCACCCACTCTATATGCACATGTGTTCTCAGACACACCTATTTGACACACTCACATGTATGTTCCTACACGTGCACCCATTCTCAACCTTTGCATGCATGTATTGCCACATGTACCAATTCTCACTCTTACACGCATGCGTAGGCACACACTCCCATTCTGCGCACCTATATACATACTCAGACATGTTCACCTACTCCACATGCTAAGACATGTGAAATCATTCATCCTAGCACACATGTGGAGAAACCCTGGGCCCAGCTGAGGATTTACTCTTTATCATTTTTGCAGTTACAAGGGCATTCTGCCCTCCTACTGGGTCCCTACCAGCAGGGTCTTGGATGCTGGAGTTTGGGGGTTGGGATTGGGGTGGGGAGGATCAAGTGAAAGGCAAACAGGCACTTGTCAACCTGAATCTTGCTTGGCCCTTCTGAAGCATACACATCCCTAGCCCATGAGAGACTCTTGTGTTCAGTTGATGCTGGAATGGCTGGTGAGCACTGGGTATCCCCAGGACATACTATGTGACACACACTACGACACACTATGACCCCATCTTCCCTGTCAGGTGCAGGAGCTCTACTGAGTGGAAGGCTGTGGCTACTCTGGAACCCTCATCAACAACTCCCAGACTCTTTCCCCAGAGGACTGGTGTTTGACTCACTCTGTGGGAACCTGCTGAATGTGTGCTCTCGTGGAAATGGGCCACTGGATGTCCATGGTTTCATCTTCCCTTCAGAGTAAAGGCTCAAGAGGCAGAGGTAGAAGGTGTGACAGAGGGGAGGCAGCTGGAGGCAGGAGGGACTATGAGAGGAGAGTGGCTTTGGCTATCTGAATAGACACCACAAGACAAATGCTAGCCGGACAGGATAGCGGTGGGGAAGAATAGTCAAGGTCTATAGGCCTGTAGGAGGCTGAGAGGGGATTGTGTGTGCGTGAGCGCATGCGTGTATACGCGCATGCGCTCCTCCCACGTCTCTGCGGGCAGAGATACGGAGCTTCTACCCCCCAGGTTCATTCAGAGGGTCACCTTTTCTTGCTTCCGTGTGCTCAATGTGCTCTTCCACCTGCCAGGAGAGGGAGGGCAAGCTGGGGACGGAGGCAGTCCTCAAGAGCCTGGCTCTGGCCTGGTAGACTGCTGACTGTCTAGATTCTCCCTCCCAGAGACCTCTATGCCTGTCTGGGGGACTGCAGATGTTCCCATAATATCAAGTGTGTCTTGCCTTACCTATCCAGAGCTGGAGGGGCTTCAGGAGCTCTGGAGGAAGGCCTCCACTGCAGGGTAACCTGTAACCTTGCTGACCCCGAGGGTGGTTCTCAGCACAGGGTGAATTTCTTCCCCAGAGATCTGCAGAGGTCATAAGCCCAGGCTGCCCTCAGTGAGGCTAGAGGGGGTCATGTGGTATAGAGAGGTCATGTGGTGTTGCCCTCAGTGTCAGGAGCCAACAAGCTTATAACTTGCAGGTGATCTTCCTGAGATGAGTCTGCTTTGGATTAGTAAATAATCCATGACAGATTTGCTCCAATAGGCAAGGCCCAGGGGAAAACCATTTTAGGAAAGATTCCTGCTATTAATATGCTTTTCCTGGTATAACAGCACTAGGTATTAGCCCACCCTTTTGAGCAGATCTCTGCAGAACAATGGAGATGAACTGTCTTGTAGTGATGCTATATAGACAAATAGATGACTTCTTAATTCTGAATGACGATCCTATAAGAATTCCTAAAATTATATCAGTATTTATTAAGCTCTTTTATAGCGGGGCTGCTATTAGGTCCTTTTCTGATAGTCAAAACTGCAGTGAGAACTCTGCTGGTCTCTAGTGTCACTTCTGATAGTAAGCAGGCACCTACTCCTCAGAGCATGTTCCAAGAGGCTATAAAAGCATTAACCAAAGGTCATACAAAGGGAACTGATGATTTATTATAGGCATTAAGACAGAAGATAAAATATTGACTGGGTTTATCTATACAAAACGTCACTAATAAGTTAGTTATGATTTTTAACTCTCCCTGACCCTGTGGAGCTGTGACAGGTGATGAAGGTTTAGTGGGGCAATTACTCCTAATGGATCTGCATGTAAACCTTTGCTGTTGTGAGCTCCTTATTCGACTTATGATTTGAATATGTGTGAACTTGTGATGAACTTTTTTTTTTTTTTTTTTTTTTGTTTTGTTTTTTTTTGGTTTTTTGAGACAGGGTTTCTCTGTGTAGCCCTGGCTGTTTTGGAACTCACTTTGTAGACCAGGCTGGCCTCGAACTCAGAAATCCGCCTGCCTCTGCCTCTCAAGTGCTGGGATTAAAGGCGTGCGCCACCACGCCTGGCTGTGATGAACTTTTAACCATGCGATCATGTATTCTGAAAGACGTATAGGTATTGAGGACAAGGAGCGGAGCACGGATTTCCCTTGTCCCCGGTAGGATCACCGTGATCATTCCCCTTTCCCTTTTCTTAGAGAGCGTCCCTAGGAAACTTTTTACAACTTAGAAATAAATGCTACATTCACTTTTCAAAGTGTTCCTTTTTCTTCCTGCGACTTCACCTAGCAGGCTGAAAGTTAGAGCCACACAGCTCCTGCTGAGATAGAATAAAATTACTGAATCCCCCCTGCTGTTAGGCTACAGGTGTTAATCGCCTAAACCAGCAGCTTTTAGCACTCAGAACGAGCAAGAAAGTTTTTAGGACTTTTTAGAAATTATCCTCACATTCAGTATAATTAGAGAACTACCGCATCTGGAGACCATCAGTCTTAAAGGCCACACCAGAGTCCTACTTGTTTCAACCCACTCCAGGCCAGGAGGCTCTCCTCAGGGCTGGTGGACACTTCCACCCCACCTCAGCTGTTGACTCTGTTTTGGTGTGATACTGGCTATCATCACAGGAACCTCTTTGTGTCCTTTTGAAGCCTCTTCCAAGATGCAGCTGATGTCATGTCCATCTGTCAGCGAGTGGCTGGAATCCCAGGACCCCCGATCTGTCTGTTGGTGTTCCTGAGCAAACCACAGACCTCCAGTTACCATAGACCTTACCCCATTTTCTGCTGAGGATTTTGGTCCATGCTTTCTAGGCCAACACCCAACACCCATGCCTTGGACATAGGCATGCAGGCATGTGGGTATGCATGCAGGTATATGTGTGCACGCTTATGTACATGCAGGACAATGTACTGTCTTCTGCAGGGCTGTCTTAAAGAAACACTTTGAAGGACTTGGAGAAATATGTGGAGAAAGATATGAGTGGCCATAGATCACAGATTCTGATTGGCTCATCCCTGTTTCCCAGGTAGCAGGCAGCCAGGCCCCTCCCTGTTCATCTCCCTCAAGGCTTACACAGACCTCTGGCTTTCTACTATGGAACCTAGGTTGTAGGTGACACCCAGGGCTTGAAAGCCATGAAAGACAGGTCAGCAGACCCCTGGGAGGCCCAGAGCTGGGAGGTTAGGAAATCAGTACCTTGCCCCAGGCAGGCATCTCCATCTTGCTGGGTAAGATGGACGTAATTGGGAAAGTACTTTCGGCCAACAAACTACAGCTGTACTGACGTGAGTGTGTGCACAGAAGGGAGGGGCCCTGGTTTCCTTATGGCCCCAGGGGACCCTGAGACACTCAGAGGGGAGGAACAAAGGCCTTTTTACCCCCATCACCCTGCATCTTGGGTTCTAATTTCTTGGCCTTTCAACTCCAATTTTCCTACCATCTTGTGCCCGAGGGCCCAGAAGAGGGGATGATGTAGTGAAGGCGGAGGCTGGATGCCCTCCGGCCTAGCATAGCCATGACCCTAGATCCCTGTCCCTCCCAGGCCGTCACAACTTACCTGTTTGCTGTCTCTTGAGTTTGAGGAGCCGGGGTACAGGGGTATGTATGTGGAAAGAGCAGGAGGGCCGGCCTCTCCTAGTCCAAGCTTTGTCTGAGGAGAGGTGTATGACTCGTCATTTCTCGTGGGTAAGCCTCCCTGGAGTCTCTGAGTGGATGGGGCAGAACCACTTACATCCTCCTATTAAGAGACAGTAATGTATTTGAGGGGGACTTGGGGGGTGGGGTGGGTAAGCTAAGTGTCTGGCAGGTCCAGGAGATCAAAGGACAGGCCTTGAACTATGGGCATGATCAGTATTGCTGGATGGGTGGTGACTGTGGTCCTGTTCCATGTCCTTGGGGCTCTTCACTATGTGTAGCTCTGGAGGCTTGCCTGAGAGTTCACATGAAAGGAGCCCCCCTCACTCCCCCAATTACCATTGGTCATTTACTGTCTGGCTTGGCTGGGGGTGCTGTGGATAGAGACATCCTGGTTCCTTGGCCCAGGGATGTCTCACTAGACTCTTATTAGGTAGGCAGGCAGCAGCCAGCTCACTTCTTGGACTGTATGCCCATGTATACTTCCATGTTTCTGCACCCTGCCCCACAGGTAGAGGCCCACAATTTGGAGGTCCTACTTTGCCTTGATTGTGGTAAACACACAAAAGCCCCACTTCCTTCTTTCCTTCCTTCCTTCCTTCCTTCCTTCCTTCCTCCCTTCCTCCCTTCCTCCCTTCCTTCCTTCCTCCTTCCCTCCCTCCTTTCCCTCTTTCTTTCTTTCTTTCTTTCTTTCTTTCTTTCTTTCTTTCTTTCTTTCTTTCTTTCTTTCTTTCTTTCTTTCTTTCTTTCTTCCTCCTTCCCTCCCTCCTTTCTTTCTTTCTTTCTTTCTTTCTTTCTTTCTTTCTTTCTTTCTTTCTTTCTTTCTTTCTTTCTTTCTTTCCTCTTCCTTTCAGAAGAGACAGTCTTGAGGCAGGTGGACATAGGGCAGTTGTTGATGTCTTGTGTTTCATGGATGGGAGGCTCCCTGACCCTAGATTTTACCTTACCTATGGCTGCTGCTGGCTCTACTAGCTTGCCTGTCTCTGGAGACAGGGATCTACTTTTGGGCCTGGTGACCCTTCCTCATCACTGCCAGACTAGTCTTACCACACAGACCTCCCCACCCTCCTTGACCAGGGATGGCATGGTTCTCTTGGCTCAGGGTTCTCTCAGCCCCTCCAGGACTCTAGAAAGCTCCATGTGGGTAAATACACTGGTCCCCAGCAGCCCTGTGCTGTCAACTCCGGAGGTGCCAGCTCCAGCTACTGCCTATGCCATCAACACCCCATGGCTTCCACCCTGGGGCAGAACGGTGAGCCAGTATTCAGTCATTCTTTGTTGAGGTAGACTCATCAGACAAGGTATGTGAGTTTCTCAGAGTTTGTCTCTATGGTGTGTGTGTGTGTGTGTGTGTGTGTGTGTGTGTGTGTGTATAGGCATTCTTTATACTAGAGACCACAAATTTGGGAATATTGCCAAACTTAAGAAGTAGCAGGACTGGAGGACTTGCTTGGGAGTTCCCGAGCTGTCCCAGGAGCTGAGCATCTGGGAGAAAGAGAAGGATGAGCCAGGAGGGCTGCCATGTTTCTGTCTTCTGGAAGGGAATCTCAGCTACTATGTGACATATGGAGATCTGTTTTTTCTGCACAAGGAAGCAGAGACCTAGAAAGTTAAGAAGTTTGTCCAAAATCACACAGGCGATAGGGATCAAGCTGGGACTAAGGTCCCCATTTTCTAACTTGAGGTCCCCAAGTGATTCCCATAGTGGGCTTCCTCTCCTGCCCTCCCCACCTGCCCTGAGAAATTAGTGTGTGGAAGGCACACTTCCTCATCCATGAGAGAGCGGAACTTGTTTGCTTTGAGCTCAAACAACCTCAGGTGTGCTGTTAGCTCTGTTGGGCCTGAGTCATTGACGCATGACTTATGGAAGGTTGGCCACCTGACTCTCTGGCTGCCTCTGTCACACACAGCCCATGTGTATCCTCTTTGCTCTGGGTTTAGTCTTATCTGACCTAAGGGGGTGGCTGGGGTTCAGAGTCCTCTGGTTGGGGGCTGACAGACAAAAGTGACCAGAGACAGTGGGTAACCCAATGTTACTCACCACTGCTGTCTCCTGACCCTGTTCTCCAGAGTAGTCTAAGCATCCGGAGAAGCTACACACACACCTGGCACATCTGTACAAGAGTGTGAACTTTCCTGAGGGGAATCAGGATGAGGAATGAGGACTGGGGCCCTGGCACACAGAAAGCAAGAGGGTGTGATTTGGACCAGACTCCCCTAGAGCCCCCACTGAAGCCTCTTGGGGGTCACGCTCACGCTAGGCTTCCCTAAAGCCTTTCCTTCTAACCCACTGGGCGCAGACGCAGGCGCACACACAGCCCATGGGTGTCCTGTCCCTCCCCTCCTCCTCTGGCTCTCACTCCTCATGCGCTGTATCCCCTAATGTTCTGTGTCCGCCTTCCCATATGGGTCTGAGGAAGTTTATATGTTCTCCTCTCCTGGATCATGATGCTGTTTTTGGAAGAGGAACATTGGAGCTGTTAAGGGCTACAAGCCGTCAACTCCACTAAAAAAGAAAGTGCTGTGTGGCAGGTGAGGAGGGGTAAACCAGAGAGGAGATGAGCGAGCCTTCCCTAGCCTGTCTAGATATAATTTGTCTCCATTTGTGCCCAACCATTTGATTTTCCCCAGCTTTGTCTAAGTGCCTCCTGACCTTGTCCTACAGCGCCCTCTGCTGGCTATTCTACTAAATGACAGTAACATGCTTTAGTGGAAGGATTGCCATCAACTCTGTTTCTAGGACTTGGCCTCTCTCTGGCACCTCAGTCCTCACCATGAACTCTCTCCAGACATGCCATGCCTGACTGCTGGACTGGGCCTCATGCAGATGACCAGATAGCTGTCATGGATGTCTGGGGTCAACGGAGAAGAAGCCTGAGAAGATGGGATTCTGGGTCAGTGACCTGATGGGTCTTGGGAAAAAAGAAAAGAAAACATTCCCTGTGGCATACTGAACAGTGAACCTGGGAGATTCCCACAGACCATTGAGGTTGAGAGTTACAGAGAAATATGGCAATCTTAGGCTCAGCTGGATCTTGGCAGAGACTTATAAAGCTTAAGGCAACTAGAATGTAGCCATCTGAGTGGTCCTTTGGCCTGGTCATATCAGCTGGCAGGATCTCAGATTTTTACAGGTGAGGAGGCTGAAGTCTAGAGACAGAAAAACTATTTGGAGACAGCTCTCCAGTTTGAAAACAGGACTGGGAGGAGTCTAGGGAAGCAACTGTAGGTCTGGGCACATGGGCCTCGCCTAGTCCTCTGCTGTGTTCAGCCATGGCTGCGCTGATCACTCTTTTGAGCCAGTCAGGTTACACCGAGGGAAGGCAGGAGCAGAGCCTGGGCAAAGTGGAGAGGTATACGGTCTCTAAAGTCCCATACACGAGCTTGTATAGCATGCATGAGGTCCTGGGTGCTAGCCCAGCACTGAAAATAAAAACTATAGGATGAGCCCTGGTTATGAGGGATATTCTGGGATCCTACCACAGAGTGCTGAGGCAGGAGAACTGCAAGTTCTAAGCTAGCCTGGGCTACATAATGAAGATCCCGTTTCAAAGAAAATACCCCAAAGAAACAAAACAACCCATAAACCAGTCAACCAACCCCAAATACCTGAACTACTCGTGTGCATCCTGTGGTTTTAAAAGAGGCAGCTTCTTTCCCGCAGGTGGATATGAGCCTCAGTCCCCAGAGGGTTTGGACACTGGCAGGACTGCCTGGCTTGTCCCCATCAAGGGGTCACCCTCAGGGAGCATGCTCAGGGGCACAGGAGGGTCTGGTTTGGATCAGACTTCCCTAGTGACCCCACTGAAGCCTCTTGGGGGGTCACACTCACTCTGCACCTCCCTTAAGCCTTCCCTCCTAACCCAGAGACTTGGAGGCCTGTCCTCCCATGCAGGTGCACACACAGCCCATGGGTGTGCCCTCTCCATCCTTCCCCCTCTGGCTTCCAACTCCTCATGCACTGGGCAGGAATCTGTATTCATCATGTTTCCCTCTGGCCAGAGGGTAGTCCAGGAGCTGGACCTGTGCTACATCATCAGGGGTAGCCTTCCACTGTGGCTTCCTCCAGACCCTCTTCTCCAGCCAGCTGCACTCTGCAGACCCCGAAACCACCACCTACCTCACCTTCCTCACTTCGCACTCAGCTCACTATTTCGAGCAGTCCCTGAGCTTGTGGTGAGTCTCTGCCTCATCTCTCTGAGCAGCTCTCACTCTCTACCCAAGTAGGACTCACTGGTTCTCTACCCCCTCAGGACTTTGCAAGGTCCTCAGGCCCATTAACCGACTTCTAGACACCGTGGGGGTCGAAATCTTTCAGATGCTTGCTCCTGACTCTTAAAAGCAAACACAAGAACAAAAAGCAGGAGTTAGGATTGTGTAGAGAAGGTGCTACCATGGCTGACACTCCTCCTCATGTCCAACCTTACCCTCTGCTTTAGAGTGCGATCCTGCTGTCTGGAAGCAATGCCTATAGTAAGGGAGGGAGCACAGCCCTCCCTTATCAAGCATCCAGTGGCTTCTGGGGACCAGGCAGGAGATGATTTGCAAGAGGCTGTGGCTGGTTTTCCTCTGGGAGACCCTAGGATACTCCTGGGTTAAGCCCAGGAAGGTAGGATGGTTGTGACCACACAGGGAAGGGTCCATGGGGACAATCCATGGGTGGCTTCCTGGAGTTTGTTGGTCCACCCAATGAACCCCCTTATTTTATCCTGTAAGATAGAAACCTAGGTTAAGGATCTGGACTCCAAAGTAGATTTTGGGGTTTTCCCTGATGCCTGCTTTTTCCCACCATTCTCCCATACCCCAGATGTTCAGGAGGGGACTGACTATTGAGTATTCCCAGGGCTGCAAGGACATGTTGTGTCGCTGTCTACACTGTCTTTGATGGGCAGTGGTAGAGAGTTCTTGGCAAGGCTGAGTTGCCCAGGACATTTGTTAGGCATCATTACATATGGCAAGGGAAGGAAAGACAGGTCTGAGTGACAAGGGGAACAATGAAAGAAATAAATTTGACCTCTTGACCTGGGGATTTCGAGGAAATGAAGCTGCCAGAGGCTTCCTTGCTCTGTGCACTCTGTGGGCTCTGTCTACAGCATATGTGGCCAAGCACTGTGGGAGGAGACTGCATATCTCAGAAGCCACAGGGGTTCATCTACATCCATGTTCATCCCAATAGAAGCCTCATGACTTGCTTGTGGAGTAAGAACGGGCTAGCCTGAACCCTGCCTCCTGATTCCTCCCCTACAGTCAGAACGTGAGTGACTGGGATGAAGTGGGGTCTGATTTTTGTAGCAGAGCTGAGAGGAGCCATTTCATTGTGGCTGAGAAGCTCTGTGGCTTGTGGCTACTATGGGGGAGAGCAGTAGTGACCCACACAGGGGCACTGGGAAATTCACAGAGACTCTTTGTTTCCAAGTACAGAAATACATAGTTATGTAGAAATACATACACCTATAAATTGCTTTTATTTTTAATTTCCCTGTTTGATTTTGATTAGGGAATTATATTGATTGTTAAAATCATGGAGATAATGACATTGTTTATGAATTCCAATTCAGGTTAGTCTTGGGATTTTGCTTTCAGAATTAGGGACATTCGGGTCTTCAGCGCCGCTGCGGGATCTGCTCACCATCTGACTGTTGGCGTCCTGTAATCACCCTTTACAGATAGATAGCTGTTGGTGGGTCCATCATCCCAACCCATCTGCTGTACTCTGCAGGAGAGGGTAGGACATGCCCTCTCCTGAGTGGGAGTCTTTAGATGCCAGTGGCCAAGGAGGAAGATCTTTTGATCTTAGAGCTGAGACCCCTGCTGTCACGAGGGACCTTATTTCTGCTCTGACACTTGTGGGGCTTGCTTGCTATAATGTCCTGTCAGGTCCTCTTCTGCTGGGGGTGAGCAGATGGAGTGTGTGTATACTGTGCCCGAGCATCTCCTGCTTGGCGTTGGGTTGGTGTAGAGCAGGAAGGGACTGTAAAGTAGCCCTGCTCGGGGTACCCAGGGCAGACTTAATCTTGAACCTGTGCTTTGCCTGTCTTTTCGCAACTGACTCGGTCCTAGACATGGGCTGGCTAGACATGGTCTATCACCTGCTCCAGACAGTTTTTAGAAAACTGAAAATGTATGGAAGAAGAAAAGCATCGAAAACTTTTTGTTGCCCTCCCCCCTTTTGAGATAAGGTTTCTCTATGGAGCCCTGGTTGTCTTGGTACTTGCTTTGTAGACCAGGCTGGCTTCGAACTCATGGAGTCTGGCCTGCCTCTGCCTCCTAGAGATTGGGATTAAAGGCGTGCACCACCACATCTGGCCACATTGAAAATTCTCAACGAACTGATTTGGAGCTCGAGATTTCACTCGGGGGCCAGTATAGCTGTTACCTTAGAAGGCATCTTTGGTGGCCACTGAACCTTTTGAAAATGTGTGTAACAAGAAGAAATGGAAATCTTCTAACCAGCCCTTCCAGGGTTACATTGTGTCTACATATGATTTTATTTCTAAATACGTCTTTTAAAAATAGCATTTCTGTGAACTTTGTGTTTCAAAATTTCTAAAGCCTGCCAGGCTGGATCGTCTTGCTAGGCCGGGTTGGGTTGTCTCACTAACTGTCCTGTCATCCTGAGTCACTGTGGCAGATGATTCAGACATGAGGCAAAACACACCAAAACTCATCGCATAACTGGATTATTTTGATAGGAGCCTCACACGCAGCCCTGGAGCCTCAGAGTTCTGAGTCCTGACTTTAATTCTCTCCCACTGTTCTGTGTTTGTCTTAGTGGAGATGACTGTCATTATGTGGTGGCTCAGACTGACCCTGCCTATTGGAGGTGACAAAGTGGACCTTTGAAGGGACAGCTCTAACAATGCAGCTCTCCAGGTTCGCTCTCAGGAAGTATGAGCGTTTAGAACGAGGATAGCAGTTCCCTTTTCCTACTTCCTGTGTATCCCAGAAACACCCAGGGTTGGCACTTGTTAAGGCCTCTCCTCAGAGTGCTCCTGGGCCCCAGAGTCTACAGGGTTACACTTTTCAGGCACAGCTCAGGTGCCACCAGCATTGTGTCTTTGGACACAAATTCATCCCTGAGAAGATAGCGATATTTCTTCAGCTATATTGTTTATCCCTTAAGAGCCACACTTTTCTGGAAAGGTCCTGGAAACCACTGCAAAGCCAATATTATAAAACCTCACAGAATTTCCTTCCTGGGCAGAGGACAAAGGTATAAACCATCAAAATACCTGAGGGGCTCAGGGAGGGAGGAGAAAGGGGTGAGGAGGGGAACAGGAAGAAGAGGAGGAAAAGAGAGGAGAGGTGACCAAAGGGCCTTTATACACTCTGTCCAGGCTCTCCTAAGGCATCCCCCTGACTCTCCTGTTATTCCTGTTCCCACTTAAGGCTTCAAGGCATACTGCTTCGCTGGCTAGACTTCTGTGTTCTCAGCTCCTGACCATAGATGGCTCTTGTGGGGCCTTAAACATGTATTTGCGACTCTAATTACAAGTCACCACTAGCTCCTCAGATCCTTGGGGGTCAGGCTGTTTGGCCCACCCTCCTTGTCTCTAGTGCCTGCAGCATCCTGAGTATTTTACTGAATGAGGAGTTGCTCCTCTGGGTTGCCTTGGAGAACTGCAGGGGAAGGGGTGGAGGAGCAAAGGATATGGAGTAAGGGAGAGGAGGTAGGAACAGGCTATGAAGGTTTGACTTAGGAATCTGCCCTCAGGAGCTTGTCTGGGGCAGGACAGGGTGGGACAGGGACCTCGACTTGAGTCATCTGCTGCAGGCTTTAGTTTTAACCCTGACGTACCTCATTTATCTGTACTTTGGGGATGCATGGCGTCACTCCCAGGGATATGTGGCAGACACTGAAGTCACCTCTCCCACACATACATACCCTTTAAGTTCATAGATCTGACAGACATTGCCAAGCTTTCTTTGAGGATGAGTAGGGGCATGTGACCTTCTCTTCTTCCTTCCCATGGCTAGAGCTTGTTGTGACCGACTTTGGCCACCTCCATCAGGCTCCCAGGCAGGAGGAAGAGCCCCAGGATGGATCTGGACTGTGCCTGTTACCGTCTTAGTAACACACACTTTTTCACTGGGCCTGCTGACGTGAGAGCTGAGTTCCAGCAACCGAGCCAGTGCTTTAATTCTGGCCCCGTATTTCCAGCAGCAGGAAAAGTGAGTGGCCTAGCCACTGTACTTACAGAATAAATGACAGCACTTCCTCTTTCAGTGACCCTTTTTCTGCCCCATCCACTTTTGCGGTGTTTGTGTGTGTGCGCGTGTGTGCATATGAAAGCGTGATATGCATAGATATATGAAGGCCAGAGAACCTTAGGCATCCTGCACAGTCTCTGTGGCCACCAGCAATTCTGGTGTCTCTGCTCCACACAACTCTAGGGTTACAGGTGCACTTATGACTCTACTCAGCCTTTCTTTTCTGTAGGTGTTGGGGATCTGAAAGCAGGTTCTTGTATTTATGCAGCAAGTGTATTCACACTGACTCGTTCTCTCAGCCCAGGTGGCTCTCACTTGCTAAACTAGGAATAGTTCAGACTTTCTCAGGTTTGCTATTTCCCGACCATCACTCTCTCACTCCTCTGTGGTAGCTAAGGTGTTGAAAGTTCTGGACCTGGAGCCAGATGGCTCAGAGATAGATTCTACCTTGTCACTTAATGTCTGTCTTACTTTTCTATTGATGTGACAAAACACCACTGACCAAGGCAACTTATAGAAGACATCATTCAATAAAAGGTTACAGTTTCAGAGGGTGTGCCCATGACAGGAGCCATCAGGCAGCTACCAAACTGGAAGCAGTAGCTGAGAGCTCACATATAATCCACAGGCAGGAGTCAGAGAGACAAACTGAGAATGGCACGGGTCTTTGAAACCTCAAAGCCCACCCCTAAAGACACACCTCTTCCAACAAGGCCACACCTCCCAATCCTTCCCAAACAGTTCCATCAACTGTGGAACAGACATTCAAATATTATGAGCCTATGGTTTATTTTGCTATATTCTAAAGATTTATTTTTATGTTTATGGTTGATTTACCTGTGTGTATGTGCCCACAGTGGCCAGAAGAGGGCATTGAACCTGGGTCCTCTGGAAAAGCAGTCAGTGCTCTTAACCCCTGCCATCACTCCAGCCCAGGCCTCTTTTTCAAAACCATCACATTGTCAAACTGTTGTTTTCCTCTGTGTCACAGTTAGTGAGAAATATAGTGAGTGGATGTGTGGGGAGCAAGCACTGAGCCAGGCCCTTGTCCAGTGTGTGTGTGTGTGTGTGTGTGTGTGTGTGTGTGTGAGACCAGCTCCATGCACAGCATTGGCCGTATTCATGCTACTGATATAATGTGATCTCATTTAAATTGTGCCAGAACCGTTTTCCAGAGGTTTTGCTTACACCTTAGACCTTGGATTTGCAGCTTACAGTTTCAGCAACTCCATCAGGATGTCTCTTTCCAAATGAGTGTGAGAAGGGTATTCCATGGTTCTGACTGAGGCATGACTCCCTCCTCCAGTCCATGTCCCTCACCATGGTGATGCTAGGCTCTCGTTGTTCAGGTGTGGGTCACATAGACACTGACAGAAGAGTCCATTCCTCTTAAACCATTTAGATTGGGGGTGTGAAAGGCGACTGAGACAATGGAGCTCTTCTTGGAAATAGCATGTTCTGAGTCTTTTCTAGTATGTGGACGACTGGGCAGCTTTCCTTGGCAGCAAGGACTTGGTAAGTGCATCTCCTTGTCTTCTGGCTCAGTTGTTCTATACAGTGATAGAGCGGTGGCATATACAATCTTAGCTTCCAAGAGTCACTCTAATAATTCCCTAAGAAGCCACCTATTAATCCCACGAGCTGCACCAGCCCACATTTCTGTCACAGTTGCCTGTAGACTCCCAGGTGGTTAAGGCTTGCCTCCTTTCTTCCTGCTCTCTCCCTGCCCTGCTATCAGGAAACATCCATTCAGTAATGAGAACTTTAATATCTAGCAAGTAGTTTGCTGCAGGCATAGCATCATAACCGGAAGGCTCTATTCAGTTTGACCAGGCTTTGGAAACACTCCAATTAGTCCTCTGGAAATTAAACATTTTCAGATATTAACAGTTCAACCCATACTGAATTGTCAGTGTCGGGAAGGAATGGCCAGACATCTTACAAGGAACTGGTGATAAAGAGGGAAACTGCTTTGGCAGCAAATGATGGTTTTGAGAAGTAAAGCCAGTGCTAAATCAAGTTAAGTCCCAGGCCTGGGAAGGAGAGGGTCCAGACAAGTGTGCCATTCCAGCTGAGTCTGGCACTGTAGCCTCCACCTAAGGCCTGTGAGGACTGAAGCTGGAGCCTGAGGTCTGAGGCAAGTTCCTTCCTCGCTGGAGGGCCTGCCTTCAGACTCTAGCTTGCTGATTTTGATGATTCTGCAAGCCTTGTGGTCACTAAGTAACTGTCTGAGCTGGCTGCCCGCATTCCTGTGTGCTGCTGGGGATGGACAGCTGTTCTCAGAGGCTTCATCTCTGGCAGGAAGACTTTCTGGGTTAGGTTGGTGAATCTTGGTGGTATAGCCTGATCTTGAGAGGTGGACAAACAAATGCTGTTTCCCTCAGCAAAAAGTCCACCTCCTGTTGAGGTCACACCTGATCCTTTATCCAGGGTAATAATGCACCTCTTGGGAACCCCTACATGTCTTACTAAAGCCATCACCATGATAATAAAGAGAACAACAGGCAGAGATGAAGAGAATTCAGTGGTTTTTATTTTAGATATTACTTAGTACTTAGTAATCATAGGAACAAAGCTAAGATTTAAAAATTGCCAACCAGGCTTTCCTATGTTACATTTACAAAACAACGCTGCTTTTCCTTTCCAGGAGCAGTTGTCCAAGGTGCAGAAAAGATTCCCTGCCATAGTCTCTGCGGCGCTCATGGCCTCCTCAGGTTACCAGTCCTCTGGCAGGGAGAGGAATGGACGCAGCAGGCTCTGTCCCCACATTTGTCTTTACTCGAAGCATTTCTCAGAAACAAGTGCAAAAGGAGGACTGTAAATAGAACCTGGGCGGCCACCTCAATTCTGGACTGTGCTTCACTAGAGGAAAGCCACCCAGAGAGGACAAGTGTACCCCTCATCTTTAGGGTCACTGTGGTGGAAGTTGAAGGTCTCCACAAATACCTTCTGGGATCTGAGTGAAGACGTGGCTAGCCCAAACGTCTCTGTAATCTGTGGAGTTTGACTTTCCGCCTGGTGAGCTGGTGTCAAAAGTCAACCCTTTGTATTCTAGGAACCTGCCCTCCAGGTAGGGTGGATGCTGAAAAACTATGCTATAAAACTTTTATAAAGTATATAACAAATACATGAACCAAACGTTTTCTCATGGGGATATACAATCTGAGAGCAAACCCAATGCATTCCTTCTGAGACCATCTGCATCGTGGGGTCTCAGCAAACATTTATTTCATGTCATTTTGACAAGGGCATTTATGTCTTGTAAGCTCTGAAAAAAACCTCACTTAAAGTTAAAGAAAAAAAACAAACCCCACAAATATCAAAAGATCATGATTCAAGGACTTCAAAGCCCAGCGTCACAGGCAAAGCCTCATTTTCACGAAAGATGAAACACTCTGTTTTGTCCACTTCCAGTAGCTCGTTAAGAGAAGCCACCACCACGTCATGCTCCTGCAGCATTTCTGGGTAGCGAGCCACCGTCCGCTCGATCCTTGCTGAGCGCCTCACGGGAGTGATAAGCTTCATGTCTTGCACTTCTGGCATCCCGCATATTCTGAAAGAGACCAAAGGAGGCGTTCAAAACCTTCCCAGCTCCAGGAACATCCCGCTCTCCTTCTTTGTTTCTTATGCACAACTGGTACTTCAGTGTAAGCCTACACTGGCTGGCTTACCCCTGGTGCTCAGGAAGCCCTGGATGGTGGTGTTAGCATTACAAAGCTATGAATGAAGGTGAAGATGGTTTTGATGTGAAGTCAACTGCTTTACAGTTGCCATTTGTTTATCTTATAAATATTTACAGGCTGTGAGGAAACCAGGCCTAACACAGAGCTTGACTGCACTAATGACTTCTAAGATTCCTTCTTGTGTTGACTGTCAATTACTCAAAACCTATTAAGATGCCGCTCCAAACATGTACTGAAACAGGAACCACTGGACATCTATCTTCTTTGTAAAGTTGCCAATGCAATTAGGAACCTTTCCACAACTGACCTAAAATTCACAAAACCACGGCCGCATTAGCTTATGGGAAACTAGCAGGCAGGTCAGCTGAAAAGCTTATAGGCCTGCACTTGGAGCCCGTGGAGGTGAGCTTGGGGTTGACTGCTTTCATGTTTCATGAGCTAACAACAGTGGGCAAATGAAGGCTAACTGTGCTTCCAGGTAGAGGAAGGCACAGAACTGCTGCCCTGGCTCGCCTGTGTACGGCCCTTCCAGAAGTATGAACAGGGGACAGAGATATTAAACTCACTTTTTGGAAACAATGCCGTACAGCCTTAAAATGACTGTAGTTCTGCTGAGAACAGAAGGCTCTGACTGTAACAGACTCAGTTGCCCCCTCCATGTTCTCCCAGGGCTGGTCACCGCCCTTTCCTTCTCTCCCACACTAATTTGGGAGATAGTACTACCCGGCTCCCCTCGGTGTCAGGCTGGTTGGACAAATGAGTGGAGAGGAGGTACTGCATGAAGGCGGGGTGTGGATCTGTGCCAACACAGCCTGACTGCAGCACTCCTTCACAGCAGTCTTAGGGCGGCAGGAAAGGACAGTATACACACAGAAAAAGAAAAAAGAAAAAAGAAAAAAGAAAAAAGAAAAATGACACCCTGCTTGGCTGTCCAGTTCTAACCTCTACTTACCCTCAGCCCCTTCCTGAGGGCCAGAGACCGTGATCTGGGCATTTCTGCCAATGGAGGCTGGATCCCAGATCTCCTCTCAGCACAGACCTTTTGCTGTCTGGAGAGCTCTGACACTAATCACTGACCTACTCTTTTCACCACACCTGAAGCAGAGGTCTCTAAACTGCTTCTCTGGATGTGTGGAAGAAACAGAACTCGACCAGAATCAGGTCAGAAGTCTGCTGGAGTCTGCTTACCTAGGGATCGGAGCAACCTGTAATTTGATACCAGGGTTATCCCACTCTGAAACAGGCATCCGTGGTGCTGCTGCAATAGGCTCCATTTCTGTTAGAGATGGGCAGGGCTGCTCAGATCCCTCCTTGGCCAGCTCTTCTGCAGATGGGGTATTAGTTCCAGCAGCTGAGGTGTCAGAGGTGACTGCTATGCACACAAGGCCAGGAAGGGAAGTAAGGGAAGCAATTTAACAGTTAAACTAAAAATCAATAAAGCAAGGCAGTGTGGCCAGCGATTCCCAGTAACCCTCATGGACTCTGCAGAGCAAAGAAAGAGGTGTGACTCCAGCCGGGTGTGGTGGCGCGCACCTTTAATCCCAGCACTCGGGAGGCAGAGGCAGGTGGATTTCTGAGTTTGAGGCCAGCCTGGTCTACAAAGTGAGTTCCAGGACAGCCAGGGCTACTCAAAGAAACCCTGTCTCGAAAAACTCCAACTGCCATTTATATGGTTTTCTTCCTTGCTATAGTTTACAAAATAGCATTTATTTTATTCTTTAAAATTTCAAATATTGATAAAATGCATATGATCATATCCATCCACCAATACTGCCCTCCAATTCCTCATCCCCCCACCCCCCCTTCTTGCCAAGCCCTACTGCAATGGCCTATGACATCAGGCGCCCCACCAGGCAGCCTTCCTGACACCCTTCTGGGCATATTTGCCAATTGAAGATGGACCCTCAATCCCCTTACAGCACTGACCACACTCTCATCTCCTACTCTCATGAGAGCTCTGAGAGACCTAATCACTCTCCTTCTCCATGACCTGGACCAATTTTCTTGTCGTTATTAGAATTAATCTATTCAATCTCTCTCTCTCTCTCTCTCTCTCTCTCTCTCTCTCTCTCTCTCTCTCTCTCTCTCTCTCTTTTGAGACAGGGTTTCTCTGTAGAGTCCTAGTTGTCCTGGAACTCACTCTGTAGACCAGGCTGGCCTCAGAAATCTGCCTGCCTCTGCCTCCCGAGTGCTGGGATTAAAGGCGTGGCCACCACTGCCCAGCTAGACAGATTCCTTAAAGGTTCCAAATAGTGACTGTCAATTAAGTAAGGAGAGACTCTCGAAAGAACATGAACTGAGATGAGTGAGTGATAGCAACTTACTGTGGTAGTCTGAGTAGGTATGGCCCCCATAATCTCATGTGCTTGAATGCTGTGAATGCCATTGTGAGTGGCACTATTAGGAGGAGTGGCCTTGTTGGAGGAAGTGTGTCATTGGGGAGGTAGGCTTTGAGGTCAAATATGTTCAAGTCATGCCCAGTGAGACAATCTCCTGCTGCCTATGGATTAAGATGCAGAACTCTCAGCTCCCCCTCTAGCACCACTTCTGGCTGCACACTGGCATGTTTCCTGCTATGACAATAATGGACCAGACTTCTGACACTAAGCCAGATCCAGTGAAGTGTTTTCCTCTTTAAGAACTGTGGTGGCCATGGTGTCTCTTCACAGTAATAAAACCCTAACTAACACACTTATGATGATTAAACATATTAACATGTCAGGGCATCTCTTCCTTTTGTCTTTGTCTCTTTTGATAAGCTGTTATTTTGTTTTCCTGAGGGTTCCAGGAAAGCAGGACACACTAGTCCAGGCTGCTGTGGGGGAAAATAACCTTTGCTCAGAATTGAGCACATATTTACTGTAATTATAGGAGTCAATCAGTGGATGATTACAGCTCAAAAGGCCAGGCCATGGAGAGCAAGAGGCGGGAGTGTTTCATTCCTCTGATCTACGTGCTCCACAATGATTTTACTTGCATATCTCAAGGCGGTGAACTGAAATGCAGAAGTAACCATACCTTCTGTGCTTCTGCATGGGTCCTGCAGAGTGTTCAGAACTTCCTGCAGCTCCTGTATTGGCTGGAGGCAACAAATTAAACAAACGGCATTAAAAGCATTCATGCAAAGACTGAGCTAAGGACTTCTACTTAATATCAAATAAACTTTCTGCAATAAAAATGTTTTCTTTTTCAATCCCATATTCAGTGATAAACACTTAAAATGATTCAGTTTTAAAGATTCATAAGGAAAAAATGAAGAAACTGAACATGTCAATTTAACACTGTCATATCTAATTTCAGTGAAAAGACGTGTTCAAAGTTTCTTTAAACCAAATTCTTTTTTCCTAATAATTTGTATCATATCATTAAATCATACCATATCTGCCTCTAAGACAGAAAGCTAGACAGACAGACAGAAAGCACACCACGCACCCCTGCTGTCTGTTTAGTTCTTGTTTTCATGATAAAATTTGGGCACTGTATTTCACAAAGATTGAACCGCAGGTTCAACTCCAGGGAGATTTTCCCCCACAAGTCCCATCATGCAGGCGTTTTAAAAGCTTTTTCTGTATCTTCTCTGGCCTCCTCTTTCTCACCTTTATTTAGTTACTGTATGTAAAGAGCAGGAAAAAAAAATAACCAAGGAAAGGAAGACAAAAAGCTCCACTGCCCAGAAGAACATGCAAACTCCATCACAGCACACCACTAGGTCAGCTGCTATTTTATTGTAGGGATGCTAGATTTAGAATTTTTTCCTGACTTGGTACTCTGTATCAAATTAATAAAGCACACACATGTACACACACACACACACACACACACACACACACACACACACCTGGCCAACAACGGTGATACACACCTTTAATCCTAGCATTCTGGAGGTAAAGTCAGGTAGATCTATGAGTTCCAGGCTAGCCTGGTCTATATAATGACACCATACATTTGTCTCAACAAAACAAAACAAAATAAAAACTCCACTCCAACCAAAACAACAAACAAAACCCAAACCAAAGAACCAAGACAACCAAACAACAAGTTAAGTTGTAAGTGTCTGAAGTTGGAAATACACACACATATTGTAATGAATGTGAATTATAAAATACTTGCATCAAACATATTTTGTTATTAATTTTTTTTTTTTTTTTTTTGGTTTTTCGAGACAGGGTTTCTCTGTATAGCCCTGGCTGTCCTGGAAAGACATGGTATTACTATGTACTCTAGGCTAAGCTAAGTCAGGCTATGTAGACAAAGTGAGTCTCAAACTCATGGCAACTCTCCTGCCTCAGCCTCCCAAGTGTTGATGTGTGATGAAGCATGTTTTGCATTTGTACAGGTTTCTGTTAAAAATGGAGACTGCATCTCATTCAATTCTAACCTGTACTGAAATTCTGCTGAAATGAGAGTCAAGGATTAAGAAGAGCACAGGAGAGAATGAGAAGCCACAAGGCTTTGGAAGTGGAATGCTGGAGAGGACTGCCAACTGGCCCCTCAGAAAGCTGGGTCTCGGGCTGGGAGTGTGGCTGAGGAAATTATATGTACCACAGAGCTTCCAAACTCAACAACAGGAGATGAGGCCCCTGGAGCACCTACCAAGGAGTCAGATCTGCAGCCAGACCCGATACCTCCGGCCCCATGCAGCCTGGTGACTGTGCCCTGCCCCTCTGTACTCTAACAGAAAACTCAGGCATATTTCTGACGGAAGACTTGGATGGGTGCCTACTAGAAAACAGGATAAATCAGAATCTGCAGGCTAAGGAGATTCCCAGGTCTCTTCTCCTCAACGTCTATCCACTCCAGAACAGTTTCTAGCTCACAGGAAGGAGTCTGGCACACCTCCCCACCCCAAATACTCTGACCAGCTATAGAGGAGAGACCTGAAGATTATACTGGTTCTAGTAGAGGGCTTTCTACCAACCACTGCAGCTAGATCACCCTACTGAGTACCCCACAACATGTGGCCAGAGCCTTTGCTTGTTTTTGGTGTTTGTACAAACATGTTAAGTGTGTATGTATCTGTGTGTACACAGTGTGTATAAATATATATGAGGAGGCCAGGGGTCAACCTTTGCTGTTGCTCAGGAACCATCCATCTACCTTATTTTCTGAGACAGCATCTTTCACTAGGACCATCAATCAGGCTAGGCTGGCTGCCAGAAAGCTCCAGGGACCCACCTGTCTGCCTCCCCAGAGCTGGGGTGTAAGTGTTTCCCCACTACTGGCTGCTTTACATGGGTGCCAGGGATCAAATGTGAGGAAAAGTCGTTACTGAGGAAACTGAGCAAACTGCGCACAAGCACAACACCGCGAGCAATCCCGGAAGTGAGCACCAAACTGCGCACAAGCACAACACCGCGCGCAATCCCGGGAGTGAGCACCAAACTGCGCACAAGCACAACACCGAGCAATCCCGGGAGTGAGCACCAAACTGCGCACAAGCACAACACCGCGAGCAATCCCGGAAGTGAGCACCACGGGACTCGAGGGAGGGAGAGAAAGGACTTTTAAGTGAAAAGAGTTATGAAGTCATTTGATATCTCTTTGTTAAATAAATCTGCAGAAGGTGATTTCTCTTTGGTTTTAGAATTAAGGAAGTGCTTGATGTAATGACTCTGCACTAGTGAAGCTCTGAATTTAATGCATTGAGTTCTTTTTAACTATTGGAGCTTGGTACTTTATTGTCACTTTCTACATTTATTTCCCAAACTACTTATTTCTGTAATTAGTGTTAAGTGAGACCAGGTACTTGACAAACAAACACACACCACCCAAATTCTACTGGTATAAATGGAATTTCTAAGACGGAATTGATGCATTAGTAAAGAACACATTCTATGGCTAACTGATGGTGGTGCAGCTTTTATTCCCAGTATTTGGAATGAGAAGCAGGCAGACCCTGTCTTGAAAAAACAAAACAAAACAAAACAAATCAAAATACAAAGCCAATACCTTCTACCTCAGATTCTGTGACTGCTTTTTGAGGTGAAGTAAGTTTCTGCAAGTGTGTTAACTGTACAAAACCCTGGCTTCACTGTGCTATCACCAGGGATGTGCCTAATGCACTTTGATCACACTCACACTGTTACTGTACCCTTACCCCTATGAATGGAAGCTTAACAGTGCAGTATAGAACCATATTACTGCAAACAACAAAGAAAGCCCACGAAGGAGAATTTGACATCAGGCATCCAAGACAGATACTCACTGCTGCCCCATTCTGAATGGCCTCTTCGTATAGTCCAATAGCATCAAAGGTGCCTTTGCTTGCCAGTAACTTTGCTTTGCACACCCAGAACTTGGCAAATTTTTCAGCCTCAGGAATACTGGATACTATGGTGAATATTTCATTAGGAAGTACACCCTGGATAAAGAAATGCAGGATATAATTTTTACCACATCACTGTTAATGCTTTTATCTCTGAAGGTATAGTCACTCATTTTTCTGAAGTTAAAATTTCAATTTTGCTGAGGTATAGTAAATACATAATAAACATAAAAACATCCCCATCTTAATTATACAGTTCAATAATTTTTAACATGAACCTTTAAATCTTAAAGAACTTTTTTTTTTTTTTTTTTTGTGGTTTTTCGAGACAGGGTTTCTCTGTGTAGCTCTGGCTGTCCTGGAACTCACTTTGTAGACCAGGCTGGCCTCGAACTCAGAAATCCGCCTGCCTCTGCCTCCCGAGTGCTGGGATTAAAGGCGTGCGCCACCACGCCCGGCTAAGAACTTTTAAAAAAAGATTTATTATTTATTTCATGTATGTGAGTACACTGTCACTGTCCTCAGACACACCAGAAGAGGGCATCGGATCCCCATTGCAGATGGTTGTGAACCACCATGTGGTTGCTGGGAAACTGAACTCAGGACATCTGAAAGAACAGTTAGTGCTCTTAACCACCATCTCTCCAGCCCCCAAACCTTTAAATTTTAAGACAAAAAAACCCATGTACCACAACATAAGGTAAAGAATATGTTCTCTATCTTTATGGGATGAAGGACACAAACAGGATCAAGATCTAATATAGTAAATACTTCTTACATATTAAAAATATTCAGAGTACCACATATTAATAGAATTATGAACTGCGATTCAAGGCTACCTTCCACATGATTAACCACAGCGTGCATGAAGAGCTGCAGAAGTATGCAAAGTGAGTGCAGGTGTACTGGAGACTCATGCAGGCAGATATAAAAGAGGGTCAATTCCATGCACAGGCACTTAGAAATGGCTTCTGGCTTGGGCCCGTGGCAGGGCTGTGACAAGGACTAGGAGAAAAGGTGACCCAATAAACTATGAAGTCCAGGCTCAGCTATGCTTAGAAGCTCCTCTGGTGATGTAAAGACACAACTGTACACTCCCAATCAAGAATAACCACTGGCCCAGGAAAGCTACACGATAATAAAGGCACAATCAACTCAACAAAGAATGAACGAGGCACAGAGAGTGAGGGGCGGAGAAGACAGTATCAGCCAAGTGGCAAACTCCCTACCATAGAACGAGCATAGGTGGTTACGAGGGAGGGATTCTCCCAGAACCCAGTGAGACACAACAATGAAACAAGCAGTGCAAATTCAGAGTTCCCACGGTCATACCTACTACTCACCAATTTCAATATCTATAGAAAAGAGTTTCTTGAACATTGAGAGCAAAGTTAGACACACTCAAATAAGCCATACAAGAATAAAGTTCAGGTGGATTTCTGAGTTCAAGGTCAGCCTGGTCTACAAAAGTGAGTTCCAGGACAGCCAGGGCTACACAGAGAAACCCTGTCTCGAAAAACCAAAAAACAAAACAAAACTTGAAACAAAAGAATAAAGTTTAAGACTAGACAGATAAACAATTGTTTGCATGAAGGTTCTCAGAGAATTAACTAGTGTATATGTATATATGTATCTATGTGTGTATATTTAGAGTTAACTAGTAATATATGCATGTATAGTTGGAGTTAACTAGTATATACATATATATGTATAAATATATGGATATTTGGAAAATCAAGATAAAAATATAACGTAAAAATATAACTTAAGACCAGGCAGTGTTGGCGCACACCTTTAGTCCCAGCACCAGGAGGCAGAGGCAGGTGAATCTTTGTGAGTTCAAGGCCAGCCTGCTCTACAGAGTAAGTTCTAGGACAGCTAAGGCTACACAGAAAAACCCTGTTTTGAAAAACACTAACTAACTAACTAACTAGCTAACTAACAAGCACCTAGAGAAGCGGAGGAGATAAGGGATTGCTTATAAGGAATGAGACTCAGATAGATGTGACTACACTAACTAACTAACTAACTAACTAACTAACAAGCATCTAGGGAAGCGGAGGAGATAAGGGATTGCTTATAAGGAATGAGACTCAGATAGATGTGACTACACTAACTAACTAACTAACTAACTAACTAACAAGCACCTAGGGAAGCGGAGGAGATAAGGGATTGCTTATAAGGAATGAGACTCAGATAGATGTGACTACACTAACTAACTAACTAACTAACTAACTAACAAGCACCTAGGGAAGCGGAGGAGATAAGGGATTGCTTATAAGGAATGAGACTCAGATAGATGTGACTACACTAACTAACTAACTAACTAACTAACTAACTAACAAGCATCTAGAGAAGCGGAGGAGATAAGGGATTGCTTATAAGGAATGAGACTCAGATAGATGTGACTACACTAACTAACTAACTAACTAACTAACTAACAAGCACCCAGGGAAGCGGAGGAGATAAGGGATTGCTTATAAGGAATGAGTCTCAGATAGATGTGACTCAATAAGTCAGGAATTCCAGACACAAGAGAAAAAGAAACCAGGAGCTTCCAAATTTTTAGAGAAAATAACTTGTAGTTAGAAATTCTTCCCAAACTATGAATACAGCACAAGGGTGAAATAATGGTGCTTTCCAAGCATAAGGACTCAAAGTTTGCATGCATCATTAGTAAACATGTTTGAATTTACATCTACCAGCAATTTATAATTTTCTTTTTCTTTTCTTTTTTTCTTTTCTCTTTCTATCTATCTCTTTCTTTCTTTCTTTCTTTCTCTCTTTCTTTCTTTCTTTCTTTCTTTCTTTCTTTCTTTCTTTCTTTCTTTCTTTCTAAATTTGCTTATTTTATTTATGAGTACACTGTAGCTGTCTTCAGATACACTAGTAGAGGACATCTGATCCTATTACAGATGGTTGTGAGCCACCATGTGGTTGCTGGGAATTGAACTCAGGACCTCTGAAAGAGCAGTCAGTGCTCTTAACCACTGAGCCATCTCTCCAGCCCTATAATTTTCTTTATGAAACATGAAAACAATAGTAAATATAGAAATAAAAGAATGTGAACACAGGAGAACCCTCTAAGTGGAATTACAAAGTCAAGTGTCAGGAGTGAGTTTATATATATGGGCAATTGCTAACTGTGGAGGGCAAGGCCTGCTGTCTAAAGCAGAGTGTCTCAGTGTGTACACACCCGGGATATACCCTAATATAAAGCAGCCCAGGGGTTTAAAACCAAAGGGATGAGGAAACTCACAAATGAACAACAACCAAAAAAAAAAAAAAAAAAAGAAAAGAAAAGAAAAAAGGAAGGAAGGAAAGAAAGGAAGGAAGGAAGGAAGGAAGAAAGAAAGAAAGAAAGAAAGAAAGAAAGAAAGAAAGAAAGAAAGAAAGGTTTAGCAATATTAATATCAGAGAAATCAAAGCAAGTCATGAATCTGTGTACCACTTAGAAAACTAGAGAGCAAACATGACAAATATAAGGAGAGACCATCATTAACTCATCCTCCTGGAACACTCTGGCATAATTCCTTCAGAAAGGAAGCCATTGAGTAACAAACAGAAAACATTGTTTTAAACACTTTTGCAATGGTTACTAAAAAGGATCAGTCATTAAGACAACAAAGAAAAGCTCAACCAACAAATTCTACTAAGTAGAATCCAGAGAAGTACAGCTGGAACTCTGTAAAGGCTTCTGCCTGGCGGTGGCTCTGGCTGGGCCCTGCCCGCACAGGAGAACAGAGGAAGGCTGCCTAGGTGAAGGACAGAAGTCTTCCATCCACTTCCATCACCCTAGCAACAGTCTCTCACCAGGGACAGCAGCTGGTTCTAGCCCAAGAAGAGGTAGGGGACCACAGGGTAGTGGACTTTTCTCAAAGTCTCAACTCCAGGCCCACAGGCTCCCTCCGCTCGACCTTAAAACACTAGCAGTTGTTGGGTAGTGCACCCTCCTGGAAGTTGGAGTCCTAGTCTCTCAAGTTCACCTTTTCTAATGAGATACTGTGAATTACATATGGAGTCTTCCTCCACTTCCTGGCATATAATTCCTAAAATCCTTGTAATCTCCAAAGTCTTTGGCATGATAACAAATTGATGACTGGCAGTTCCTAGGGTAGCCTCAGGATGGTGGCTGCTCATAGGACAAGAGACAAGTAGACAAGTAGGGGGCTCCAGTCCTACCCACAACCTCTGGGGTGGGACTGAAGAATAGCTAATGGTCTAATATAGATCAAAGTTATCAATTATGCCTATGTAATGAGGTCTCCATAAAATCCCTCGATAGAACACAGGAGGGTTTCTGCAGGGCCGAGCTGGACAAAGCTATTCTTTTTTTTTTTTTGTGACTTAACCTGGTTGATGAGTATTTGTTAAATATGGCAGATATTAGACAGTAAAACCAGGAGGCAAGTTTATAGCATTCACCATATTCATGAGAAACTAAGACTGATTAAGTCAGCCAAACTTTAAACTAAAAGCTAAGAAAATATCAATTGACAGAACAAACATAGATACTACAAATGAGAAAAGTTACTGGACTTGAAAAGTTTTTATAACCTTTAAAAAGATCTTAGAGAAATTGTGAGACCCTGACTTAAAGTGTTTCTTCCTAAAAGGTAAAGCCCCTAAACGTTCCCCCAAGCTTGTTTTCCTTGATTTCTAAAATTACAGCCAGAAAGAAGCTCTTTGTTCTCTATAGCCAGCAAAAAGCCTTTTTGTTTCTATACCTTACAACCAGAGATGCAATAATTGTAAAAAGACCAAGTCAGGTGCTTGCCTGGCTCCCTATGCCAAGGACACGGAGATAAACTCCACAAAGAAGAGCTACAACTCACTCCCCACTCCTCAGGCCTTGTAATTTTATCAAGGACACCCACCAGAGAAGAGCTGTAGCCAAACTCCTCCCAACTCCTCCCAATTCCTCACTTTTCCTTTAAAATCCCCCTACTGTTACCACTCAGGGTTGAACTCCCCTGCCCTGCCCAGCAAGATCGTCCTCAGCTAGCTGACAATAAAACCTCTTGCAGTTTGCATCAGGTGTGGTTTTCTCTCGAGTTATTGGGGTGCCGGCCAGCTCATCCTGGGACTTGAGCGGAGGTCTCCCCAGTTTTGGGGGTCTTACAAAATCTCCAATAAATCTGATAGCCCTACCTTGCCCCTTTATTTTTTGAGATAGGGCTCACTATGTATTTGAGGCTGGCTATGAACTTTCTATGTCCCCCTGGCTGGCCTTGAGTCTGTGATCTACTCACCTTAGCCTACATTCTATCCATTCAGCCCAAGAAACAAAAAACACTTATCGACTACAGGAAAATGTGAAAAGATGTCCAGGCCACTTTCTGGGTGTAGACAGAAAGGGAAACAGCCAAGTCATTTGATTGAGACTAGGAAAACATAAAAAAATGTCAAGTCCTGCAACCTGCGAAACAAACCAATCTGCCGCACTTCTATCTACACTGTGTGCACACATATAAAGACGGGAGGGATAGCCAACAATGGGTGATCACCACCCTTCAGGGAGCAGAATGGGATGGAGGTCTGGTCACTAATCTGTATTATTATTTAAAATTATTTTAATATTAAAGGTACTGATTGGGGGAGGGGTATGTGCAGAGAGAGTTTAGTCGGTGAGTGCTGTTCTGCAAATAAAAGGCCACTGTGTAATAGCCAGAAACCGACCAACAGCTGGGACTGGTGGTGCATGCTTACAATTTTAGCACCAGGGAGGGGAGATCCTTGGGGCTTACTAGCCAGTCAGCCTTCAGCCTAGCCTACTAGGGAGTTCTAGGCCTATGAGACCCTGCCTCAAACAACAGAGCCAAATAATGACGACGACTACGACAGCACTCAATCCAACCCATCCCCCCTTCCCACAACAAGGAAGCCAGTTGAGGAATGGCACTTGAGGCTGTCCTCTGGTCTTCACATAAATGCGCACATAAGTCTAAGTGTACCCACCCCTTCCCCCCACCCCCTGCAAAATAATGTATTCATGTATTTGTTTTTTTTTTTTTTTTTTGGTTTTTCGAGGCAGGGTTTCTCTGTGTAGCCTTGGCTGTCCTGGAACTCACTTTGTAGACCAGGCTGGCCTCGAACTCAGAAATCCGCCTGCCTCTGCCTCCCGAGTGCTGGGATTAAAGGCGTGCGCCACCACGCCCGGCTTTTTTTAATGAAAACAAAATAAAATCAAAGAAATAAACCAAACTCTGAAGTTTAATTGCACAAAGGAGAAACATTAGAATAATGTCCCCTGCGTCCCCCAGGTCAGGTCCAGCACCAGCACACGGGCTTACTTCCACTGTCAGTGCGGTATTCCTGCCTAGAGGTTAAGCACGGCAAGGTTTAGTACTGCACTGTTTAGTATGGCAGTCACTAGTCACATACCCGTTGTCTACTACCTACTTTATCCTGGTGTAGACTCCAAGACACAATTAGGATGCCATTTCTGGCTACCATTACTCAGAGGAGTTAGAGATGTTTCACTGATTAAAAGCACTGAGTGCTCTGCCAGAGGACCAGGGTCATTTCCCAGCACCCACACGGTGGCTGGCAACCATTTGTAATTCCCCAGTTCTGGGGGATTTAATCCCTTTTTCTGGCCTCCATTGTCAATATATATATATATATATCTCACCCAAAGCATTCACATGCAAAAACTAAAACTAAATAAATCTTAAAGCACCCCTCCAACAAAGGTTAGTATCTAGGAAATGCTTCCAGTGCAAATGTCACTCACCTTTTGGATCCTTATGGCAGAAGAAAGACCCTGCTGTCTCTTTCTGGAGCCAAATGGTCTGGGTTAGTTTCCTAAGATCTGAGCAGCCACCTAAGTGCATGGCATCATGCAGCTGTTGCTATCACTGTGGTTCTGTGTCTAAGAGTGGCTGGGTTTCTGCAGAGGTGGAGGCTCCAGAGGAACCTGTCTGAAGCGCCAGGACTGAGTGCAGCCGAGCTCTGCACCCTCTCCCTCTCACTCACCTCTTCAATGAGCCTCAGACACTCTGTCAGAGTGCTGTCGATTTTCTTGGACAGCTCCAGCTGAGCTTTCTTTTCTTCTTCTTCTCTTTCAATGCTCTTCCAGAAGGAAGTGTTCATTTCCTCTATGACTTTTCTTTTTGTTTTAAATTTCATGGGAGGCCGTTTATAGGTTTTCCCTTTGGATTTCTGCCATTCTTCCAGCTGTTTCCTGAAATGTGATGGGGGAGGGCCGGGGGTTAGTTCTTTCCTTAACATGTCTGCTTCTAAAACACATGACTGGCAGTGACTATCTAACTAAACCTTCTACTACACACAAGGTCAGGGGACAGAGTGAAGAACGGTGTGTAGAGGGGCAGTGTCCACGCTGGGTTTACTCACCACTTATGATTGCTAGGATTACTGAGGACTGACTGGTGCTTCAGGTTTTTTTTTTAAGGGTTTATTTATTTATAACATATACAGAGTTCAGCTTGCATGTACACTTGCACACCAGAAGAAGGCATCAGATCCCATAACAGATGGTTGTGAGCCACCATGTGGTTGCTGGGAATTGAACTCAGGACCTCTGGAAGAACAGTCAGTGTGCTTAACCACTCCATCTCTCTAGCCCAAGGGTCAAGGAATTTAAAAACTGCAGCTGGAGAGATGGCTCAGTGGTCAGGAACACTGACTGCTCTTCCAGAGGTTCTGACTTCAGTTCCCAGCAACCACGTGGTGGCTCACAACCATCTGTAATGGGAACCAATGCCCTCTTCTGGTGTGGTGTATCTGAAAACAGCAACAGTGTACTCACATATATAAAATAAATAAATCCCTTGCTTGCTTTGCATTGTTTTTCTCTAAGTCTTCATTTTCTCACCTGCTGCCCTGGGCAAAGTGCCACCTGCCCTTAAGACACCTCAGCACTCCATTTCTGTCCCCAGAAACTTCCCACCACTCAGACCCACCAAGCTTGCACTCTGTCTTCATCAGGGTCTCAGTGCTGAAAGCAACCCACTCTCCTACAGTTCCTCAGCGATCTTCTGACCACACGAGCCCTGGGCCCGCCTCTGCCTCCCGAGGGCGCCACCACGCCCGGCTCCCTTTTATCATTAATTGATAATCTTAGGGTTCTCTTCTCCGTAAGCAACCAGTCTCTGACAATGCCAAGTCCCAAGGCTGGCTTTTTGCCACCGCTTACATTTTCCACTCACTCCTACAAATAGACCACTAGACGGAGTCAGGGGATGGATGTAGACACAAGTGTTCAGAAGGAGGATGTCTAGCTTTGTTACATCACAACCATATTAATGATCAGAAAATGCTCATTTCAGCATTTCAGATCACTCCCTGGAGCCCCAAACCACACTAAACCCATGGCCTATTTGTACCTTGCATTTGTTGTCTAGCAGGTATTTTATATCAATACCACACCAGACAAAGCTCTTGATATTTACCTCCAAATCCCTTCTATATTTCCCTCATTTGATCAACATAGTCCCTAAACTCAGGCGTTGTCTTTGAGTAGATGCTTTTCCTTGTGTCTGGCCTATCACTGTACTGATTGGTTCTGTCCACATGATCACGATGCTGAGCCACACGTTACCTTCTGTCTGAAATATGAAGCATCTACTCTAACTCTTGTCACCCTCTGTCCGTAGAGTTTGTCACTAACATATAGAGTAGACTGTGCTGAAATAAAATTAACACGGTTCTCTGTGGCTGTCCTGCCACCCTTTCCGACCTCCATCACAGTCCTCTCCCTCTCCCTCATGGAGCTCTGGCAGCCTTTCGGTCTCCTGATCCAGGTTCAGTCCTGATTCAGGCTCAGTCCTGCCTCAGGCTTTTGCATCTTTGGTCCTCTGTTCAAACAATCCTTACCTGAAGAATAATGATCTGCAATTATTCTGTCTCATTTAATCAGTATGTTTGTATTCTGCCTCCTCCAACAGGGCCCAAGCTCTATGAAGGCAGAGCTGGATGTTCAGTGCCTAGCACAGTGCCTGATACACACAGGATTTCAATGACAAGACAGTAAACCCCACCTTTTAGAAGTGTAATTCTGTGGGTGTAAATTCACAAGACCATTTGACTGTACCTACAATCAAGATATAATACAGGCCCCCCCAAACCCCTCAGAGAGCAAAGCTTACCTTTAACCTCTAGTTCCTGACTGCTCTGCCTTTTGTCTTTATGGCTCTGCCTTTCCCAAATGTCAATGATTATACACACATGAAAGTTCTTAACTGTCATTTTCCTCTGACTCTATCTAGAAGACAGGCAATCTTACAATCTATGCAGTGCTTACAATAGTCATGATTCTTCCACAATAACAAGGCTGAGACACATGATCTTTGTTTCCTCCAATCCACTGGTTCTCAACCTTCTTAATGCTGTGACCCTTTAACACAGGTCCTCATGCTGTGGTGACCCCCAACCACAAAATTACTTTCATTGCTATATCATAACTATAATTTTGCTACTGTTATGGATTACAATGTAAGTATCTGATATGCAGGATGTCTGATATGTGGCCCCCAAAGGGGTTGCGACTCCCAGGTTGAGAACCACTGCTCCAGTCCCTAGCATCCTTATCTTCCTAGTCTCCTTCTAATCATAATGAAGAAAAACGTTCTTTTCTAAAATCAGTGTAGTTCTAGAACTTCAATGCCACAACTAATTTCTCTAAACTGTCCATGTATACTCTGGGCCTTCCTTGCTCACTTGAGCCTGGCATGATGCGAGCAATGACAGAGCACTCACCAGGAATGGGTGGATGTAAGTCTTTCCAGACTTTATTCTCTTTGCAACCACATGCCACTGTCATAAGCCCATCTGTGACTCAGGTTGAGAGTTCTAGAGCCGACACTCCCACCTACCCTCAGCTGTTGCTAGGTAAGTGCTCTATCACTGAACTACAGCCCCAACCCCAATCACTATTAGTAAGATCTTGGAATTAAGGCAAAGTACCTCCGATCCTCTCCTTCTGGGTTTTTACCATGTGGGTGAGTCTGGGTCGCACTTGGGGCTCCCTTCCTACTTGCAGCTGCTGTACTGGCTTGAGTCCTGGGAGCAGTCTTGTTCAAAAAATGGCTCTGGGGAGGAAACTTTCTGAACTTGGAGTCCAATGTCTGTGCCTGTTGTTGAAAGATGTTATTGTACTTATTGTTAAGTGTTTTATTTGCTCTCATGTTAGGCGTGCTTGGGATGACTGAATTAAAGTTGCTAGCTGTCAAATTAGGCCTCTGGCTTATGGCTCTTGATTTTTGCAGAATGCATGACTTCTGGGGTCCAAGATGAGGCTGTACAGGCTTCTGATCCTGCTTCATATTGGGATGTCTACTGTTATGTCCTCCCTGAAGCACATTGAGCTGGGAACTAGGTTTAGTGTGTTTTACTTTCTGTTCAGTAGCAGGGCATGACTCTATCTTAGTTTCATTTGGTTTTCCGTATCTAACCCTGTTAACCGTTATGTCCTGTGTGTTCTTGATCACTGGTTTCTTTGATGTCTGAGTCTTATTATGGGCTGGAACGGAATGAGAGAGAGCTGTTTGTGGGGGTTTTTCTCTTGGTCGTGTAGAATCTGCAACTGTAGGGCATGGCCGAGACTTCACTGCTTGAGCTCTGATTTGTGTGTTTCTAATGAACTGTTTGTTAGCTCTGTCTTTCAGAGCAGTCTGAGTAATTGAACTTTTGCTCAAGATCTGTTTAGGAGCCAGACTTTTCTGAGTTTGATTAGAAGAGCCAGTGTTTGGCTTTCTTATAGAATGTAAGTCAGGATCTGGCTTCTCAGGTTTTGGCAAGGTTTGGGGCAAGTTTTCTTTGTTTGTTTCATCTAGAAAGCCATCCACAGATTGCTTTGCAGCCTGGGTGTTAGTCACGGGATGTGTACATTTAGCATTTCCTCCATGTGCTTGCTGTTGCTGTTTGGCTTTTAGTTCCTGTATATCCGGGCACTGCCTGGGGTTTCTTGACAGTCCTGCAGTGGATGACACTGCTCTAGGTTGCTGCTGAGGCTTGCTGGACGGTTTACAGTCTGTGTTAGAAGAAAAACATCTTGACGTGAGTCCTCTGCTTGGAAGTTTTGGTGGTTTCAACTCTGGCTTCTGGGATGCTGTGATACTGGCTGGTTTAGCCTGGAATTTAGTGTTGATGGGTCTTGTAGTTTTGCTAGGCAAAATATGATTGGAAACATCTATTTTAGGTCCAGGAGTCTGAAAACACAAAGAGAGAAATATATTTAAAAATTCATAGCAATGGCTCACTTTTAAAAATGATGAAAACAACTGAAACCCAAGCTAGAAACCATCTTAGGATGTCATTTAAGAAAGATAAATGTGGGACACAAAGGCTCACCTTTTGTAATTTGACTTTGTAAATTGTAAAGGTGGCTTTTGTAATGTGAGTTTCTATTAGAAGTATGCCAGTCTTTTTAACTTATCAGTCAATTAAAAAAAAGTTGTTTCAAAAAAGAATTTCATATTTTTAATGCTACTCATGTTCCAACGAAGAATACTTCTAAGCAGCCTGAACAGATATACCACAGTGTGACAACATAATAACTTATAGTAGCTATCTCAGCAAGTCCTCCCTTGTGCTTCCAGCCACACTAAACATTGTTTTCCTTTTAGATACTTACCTGGGAAACTTGTTAACCCTGGAAGTCAGTGCTGTCTAGTTATCAGTGGTTAAACACAGGGGGAGAGAACATTGCAACATGGGGAGTCTTCTCCTACCTTCAACAATTGCCAAAATCCAGAAAAACAAAACAAAACAAAACAAAAAAAAATATCTGAGATCACAGTTCTAAAGTCAAGATAGAATGTTTTCTTCTATAGAGAATAGAGTTTTTTTCATATAATAAATTCTAATCACAGTTTCCCTATCCCAACTCCTCCCAGGTTCTCCCACCTTTCTTCCCATCCAAATCTTTACCCGTTCTCTCAAGTTAGAAAACAAAGAGGCATCCAAAAATATTAATAAAATAAAATAAAATAAAAAGGAAGAACTGAAATAGTATAAGGCAAACAGATGAAAAATAGCCAAAGAAAATACTCAAGAAAAGCTCTAGGTGCAGAGACACACACAAGACAGATTTTTAAGGTTAGATTGTTTTTAAGGTTTGTAAGTACTTTAGTTTTTATTGTTAAGTTGAACTTGAAAAGAGGAAACATCAGTTGAAAAATTGCCCCGGTCAGATTGACCAGTGGCCATGTCTGTGAGAGAGTGTCTTGACTGATATGGGGTGGATTAGCCCTCTGTGGGTGGTACTATCCCTATGCAGACAGCCATGAGTGGTCAAGAAAGCTAGCTCATAGCTGGGTGGAGTGGCACATGACTTTAATTCCAGTACTCTGGAGGTAGAAGCAGGTGATCTCTGAGTTCAAGGTTAGCCTGTTCAATGAAAGAAAGTTAAGAAAGAAAGAAAGAAAGAAAGAAAGAAAGAAAGAAAGAAAGAAAGAGAGATAAAGGGAAAGAAAAGAAAAGAAGACAGAAGTGAACTAAGCATGATTTCCAGAGCAAACCAGAGAAGCGAGCTGGAAAGCAGCATCTTCATGGTTTCTGCCTCAGGCCTGGCTTGACTTCACTTAGTGATGAACCTGGAGATATAAGGCAATTCAACTTCAAGCTGCTTTTGGGAAAAATGTTTATCACAGCAACAGAAAAGAAACTAGAACAATAGGCAGATGTTTTAGTCAAGTGACTTAGTTTTGGATAAAAAGAGAATTGGTTACAGGAAATTAAAAACTAGGGAGGGGAGAACTTCCTGGTAAGTAATGGGAGGAGGGCACTAGAGGATCCACAGTGTGAGCAATTCCTCAGGAAGGAGAATCTACAAATTAAAGAACATGTATCTCCACGAGAAGACACAGAAAGGTTCAAACTACCACTCTCTTGCTCATGTCATGAAGAGTCACTAGATAAATACACAAAGGAAATCTCAAACAAGGACCATATGGCCCTCAGTGTGTGGTGTTGACGGTGAGATAGAGGCAGAGTGAGATGGTAACCCACACGGCTGTATTTATATTTGGGTTACCACTTGGACTGAACATTCAGAGCTCTCCATCATCCTTTACAGAGGAAGTGGGGATGCTGGTATGAAAATGTCTACATGTATTTTTATGGCTTACATTTCTTATATATTTAATAACTTTGCAATTTCATTAACATGCCACATAATATAGTATTTTAAAGCCTTCAATCAAATGGGTTTTAGAATGTTTACAAGGTTGTATAACCATCCCCACAGACTGCCAGGCATTTGTATCCCCACAGGAAGAGATTTGTTAGTAGTCATTCTCCATCTGCTATTCTCCACAGGTTTTAGCAACCACTGAGCTATGAGTATACACAGGTATACTCAACCACTGAGCTATGAGTATACACAGGTATACTCAACCACTGAGCTATGAGTATACACAGGTATACTCTACCTATTTAGCTGGAACTATTAACTAGGTGAATTCACTGTGCGTGTGTGTGAGTGTGAGTGTGAGTGTGTGAGTGTGTGTGTGTGGTGTGGCTCTATCTGGCCTCTTCGTTTCCTTCCTAGCATAACATTCTCAAGACTCACTCGCATTGTACCATGAACCAGTACTTTATTACTTTTGTTCTGAAAGAGTCTCCTGTAGCCTAGGCTACCCTTGAACTTGATATACAGTCAAGGATACACTAGTACTCCTCCCACCTCCTTCTCCAGAGTGCTAGGATTACAGGCATGTGCTGTCACACATAGTTTATGTGATGCTGGAGTTAAACTCAGAGCTTTGTGTGTTTTGAGCTGGCAACTGAGCTAGCTATACCTCCAGCTCAGAACTTGTTATTTAAATATAATATGTAGGCTTCTTTTTAGAGAAGTTTTATGCTCTTAGGCAAAAAAAAAAAAAAAAAAAAAGGCATGAAGTACAGATATTTGCACCAAACCTTATTTCCAAATATGCCCTCCATTACTTGTTTAGGTTTGAATAATATTAAATTGTATAGCTATACATATTCATCCACTAGTTAATGAACATGTAGGTTGCTTCCTCATTTGGGGTTTTTAAATACTGTCACTATGACTACTCACACACAATTTTCATGTGAGCACATATTTTCAATTTTAGGGGTATATACCTTTCAGAATCATTTGGCAACTCTATGCTTACCTTGTTTTCTCCAAAGTAGCTATATCAGGTTATGCTCTTATCTACCATGTATAAGGTTTCAGTTTTTACACATTCTCCTAAAACTGTCTGTCTTTTTGAATGGAGTTACTTTAGTAAGTATAATGGAGTTTCTCAGTTTTTGTTTGTCTGCTTGCTTTGCTGTTGCTATTAGTTTATATATGCGTGTGCATGTGTGCATGCGTGTGTGCGCCTGTGTGTGTGTGTGTGTGTGTGAGAGAGAGAGAGAGAGAGAGAGAGAGAGAGAGAGAGAGAGAGAGAGAGAAAGAGAGACAGAGAGAGTATATTCTTGTTTTTGTTTTTTTGTTTTGTTTTGTTTTGTTTTTGAGACAGGGTTTCTCTGTATAGCCCTGGCTGTCCTGGAACTCACTCTGTAGACCAGGCTGGCCTCAAACTCAGAAATCCTCCTGCCTTTGCCTCCCAAGTGCTAGGATTAAAGGTGTGCACCACCACGCCCGGCTTGTTTTTGTTTTTTTTTTTTTTCAGTATATTCTTTAAGTGGCCCATGTACTCAACATAATTTACTACTAGAATGAGACAGGACTTGACTCTTACTGGTTGTATAATTAGGCCAAGGACTTAATCTCTTTGAATCCCACTTCTCATATATAAATGGGCACAACAGTAATAATAACAGTAATGCTTATTTCTTTTAGGAGGGGTATCCTAGGTATTTGGGTCTCACCAGATAGTTTTGATTTAGGCTTCTTGGTCCAGCATTTTATTTTATTCTTAAAGTATTCTGGTTTGAATGTTAAATTATAAAATATAGGGCTGTTTACTTACATATTTAGACGGTGGTGGTTTGGGGCAGATATTCTTGGCTTTTAGATAAGGCCTATGAAAGATAAAAATAAAATCAATCCTTGGTACAGAAGAATCAGGAAAGCCTGGAAAGAATAGTGTTAAAACATTAGGATTAGGATTTTAAACCAACAGACTTTCTATATAGGGAAAAAACAAAAACAAAAACAAAAACAAAAACCAAACCAAAACCAAAAAACTTACTTAATAAGAAACATCCTCACTGTTCCTCCCTCTGCCCTGTGGTCTCCTTCCCATGAGCACAGCCGCTCTTACCAATTCCTTTTGTGACTTTTTTGGGGGCTATCCTAGGCACAAATGTAGCATTCTAATATTGATGAAATGTATATGGCCTCTTCATAGCTACAGCCTTATTTAAGTGTCAGCTCTAGAATACTGAGGGCCAGACATGAGAGAAGACAGCTGACTGCCTTGTGAAGAAGCTTCCTTCTCTGCTGTGTGGACCTTCAGTGATTTTCAGACGTGGAGGGGGGTTGCACAGAACAACTCTCTAGACCCAGGCAGTGTTGGTGCACGCCTTTAATCCCAGCACTTGGGAGGCAGAGACAGGTGGATTTCTGAGTTCCAGGCCAGCCTGGTCTACAGAGTGAGTTCCAGGACAGCCAGGGCTACACAGAGAAACCCTGTCTTGAAAAACCAAAAACCAAACCAAACCAAACTCTCTAGATCATGGGTATCACACTTAGGATTTTTAACCAACATTTGATAAAGAAATAGAAATAAAATATAAGCATTTAATATAAATATTTATATAATAACAATATAAATAATTTAAATATTAAAAATTAGATATAGATATAAATGAAAAATAAAACGATAAAATGATAGTATATATAAGTGACCCTAAAAATTCCACCAGAGAACTCCTAAACCTGATAAACAGCTTCGGTGAAGTAGCTGGATATAAAATTAACTCAAACAAGTCAATGGCCTTTCTCTACACAAAGAATAAACAGGCTGAGAAAGAAATTTGGGAAACAACACCCTTCTCAATAGTCACAAATAATATAAAATACCTTGGCGTGACTCTAAGGAAGTGAAAGATCTGTATAAGAACTTCAAGTCTCTGAAGAAGGAAATTAAAGAAGATCTCAGAAGATGGAAAGATCTCCCATGCTCATGGATTGGCAGGATCAACATTGTAAAAATGGCTATCTTGCCAAAAGCAATCTACAGATTCAATGCAATCTCCATCAAAATTCCAACTCAATTCTTCAATGAATTAGAAAAAGCAATCTGCAAATTCATCTGGAATAACAAAAAACCTAGGATAGCAAAAACTCTTCTCAAGGATAAAAGAACCTCTGGTGGAATCACCATGCCTGACCTAAAGCTTTACTACAGAGCAATTGTGATAAAAACTGCATGGTACTGGTATAGTGACAGACAAGTAGACCAATGGAATAGAACTGAAGACCCAGAAATGAACCCACACACCTATGGTCACTTGATCTTCGACAAGGGAGCTAAAACCATCCAGTGGGAGAGAGACAGCATTTTCAACAAATGGTGCTGGCACAACTGGCGGTTATCATGTAGAAGAATGCGAATCGATCCATTCCTATCTCCTTGTACTAAGGTCAAATCTAAGTGGATCAAGGAACTCCACATAAAACCAGAGATAGTGAAAATTATAGAGGAGAAAGTGGGGAAAAGCCTCGAAGATATGGTCACAGGGGAAAAATTCCTGAATAGAACAGCAATGGCTTGTGCTGTAAGATCGAGAATTGACAAATGGGACCTCATAAAACTGCAAAGCTTCTGTAAGGCAAAAGACACCGTCAATAAGACAAAAAGGCCACCAACAGATTGGGAAAGGATCTTTACCTATCTTAAATCAGATAGGGGACTAATATCCAATATATATAAAGAACTCAAGAAGGTGGACTCCAGAAAATCAAATAACCCCATTAAAAAAATGGGGCTCAGAGCTAAACAAAGAATTCTCACCTGAGGAATACCGAATGGCTGAGAAGCACTAAAAAAATGTTCAGCATCCTTAGTCATCAGGGAAATGCAAATCAAAACAACCCTGAGATTCCATCTCACACCAGTCAGAATGGCTAAGATAAAAAATTCAGGTGACAGCAAACGCTGGCGAGGATGTGGAGAAAGAGGAACAATCCTCCATTGTTGGTGGGATTGCAAGCTTGTACAACCACTCTGGAAATCAGTCTGGTGGTTCCTCAGAAAATTGGACATAGTACTACCGGAGGATCCCACAATACCTCTCCTGGGCATATATCCAGAAGATGCTCCAACTAGTAAGAAAGACACATGCTCCACTATGTTCATAGCAGCCTTATTTATAATAGCCAGAAGCTGGAAAGAACCCAGATGCCCCTCAACAGAGGAATGGATACGGAAAATGTGGTACATTTACACAATGGAGTACTACTCAGCTATTAAAAAGAATGAATTTATGAAATTCCTAGGCAAATGGATGGACCTGGAGGGCATCATCCTGAGTGAGGTAACCCAATCACAAAAGAACTCATATGATATGTACTCATTGATAAGTGGAAATTAGCCCAGAAACTTAGAATACCCAAGATATAAGATACAATTTGCAAAACACATGAAACTCAAGAAGAACAAAGTCCAAAGTGTGGACACTTTGCCCCTTCTTAGAATTGGGAACAAAACACCCATAGAAGGAGTTACACAGACAAAATTTGGAGCTGAGACAAAAGGATGGACCATCTAGAGACTGCCATACCTGGGGATCCATCCCATAATCAGCCTCCAAATGCTGACAGTATTGCATACACTAGCAAGATTTTGCTGAAAGGACCCAGATATAGCTGTCTCTTGTGAGACTATGCCGGGGCCTAGCAAACACAGAAGTGGATACTCACAGTCAGCTATTGAATGGATCACAGGGCCCCCAATGGAAGAGCTAGAGAAAGTACCCAAGGAGCTAAAGGGATCTGCAACCCTATAAGTGGAACAACAATATTAACTAACCAGTACCCCGGAGCTCGTGTCTCTAGCTGCATATGTATCAGAAGATGGCCTAGTCGGCCATCACTGCAAAGAGAGGCCCATTGGTCGTGTAAACTTTATATGCCCCAGTACAGGGGAACGCCAGGGTCAAGTCCTGGGAGTGGGTGGGTAGGGGAGTGGGGGGGAGGGTATGGGGGACTTTTGGGATAGCATTGGAAATGTAAATGAGGAAAATACCTAATTAAAAAAACAAAACAAAAACAAACAAACAAACAAATAAACAAAAAACCCCCAAACCAAACAAACTCTCTAGATCATGGGTATCATCACACTTAGGATTTTTAACCAACATTTGATAAAGAAATAGAAATAAAATATAAGTATTTAATTTAAGTATTTATATAATAACAATATAAATACTTTAAATATTAAAATTAAATATAGATATAAATGAAAAATAAAACTGTATTCATACTGAACATGTAGATTTGCTTCCTTATTCTCTAAGCCAGACTATTTCCATGGCATTTACATTGTACTGGGAACCATAAGTAGCTTAGAGATGATTTCAAGTTTATAAAAGGATATGCATATGCTGACAGGAGCCTGATGTAGCTGTCTCCTGAGAGGCTCTGCCAGAGCCTGACATATACAGAGGCGGATGCTCACAGCCAACTACTGAACTGATCATGGGGTCCTCAATGGAGGAGTTAGAGAAAGGATTGAAGGAATTGAGGGGGTTTACAACTCCATAGGAAGAACAATAATATCAACCAACCAGAGCTCCCAGGGTCTAAACCACCAATCAAGGAGTACACATGGAGGGACCCATGGCTCCAGCCGTATATGTAGCAGAAGATGAACTTGTCAGGCATCAATGGGAGGAGAGGACCTTGGTCCCGTAAAGGCTTGATGTCCCAGTGTAGGGAATGAGAAGGCGGGGAGCTGGGAGTGGGTGGGTGGGTGGGGGGCACACCCTTATAGAAGCAGGAGAAGGAGAGATGGGATAGGACATTTCTGGAGGGGGTGGGGAATCAGGAAAGGGGATAACATTTGAAATGTAAATAAATAAAATATCTAATAATAATAATAATAATGATATACATAGGTTACACATAAACACTATTGTATTTCATGGAACATCTGGGGATTCTGATACCTATGAGGATGTAATCTGAAGTTGAAATCTAGCTAGTGAAACAAAAGGAGAGATAGGACAGAGCTCAGTTTAGAAGGATTCCATCTCCATGGACCAGATCCCAAGTCTAACAGAGACTTGGACGAGAGAAGGCATGAGGGGGCAGGCACGTCTCTAGCTTAGTAAGTCCTGTATCTTTATGCATTAGGAGTGACAGACAGGTCTGGGGAATGTAGGTCAGTGGCAGAGTGCTTGCTGTCTAGCATGTGACAGGCCCTGAGTTCCACTCACAGTACAGGGGAGGGGAGGAAGAGAGGAAGGAAGAAGAGGAGTGAGAAGAAAAGGAGACACAGAGAGGGAGGGAGGAGAGAGACATTATGGGTATGTTGAGAAAACAATTTTGGTTCATTTAATCCAGGAAGTAGAGGTGAGGAAAAACCCAAGGTAAAATGACCTGGGCTAGGAAGATCTCCAGCATCCACATTCAATCAGGCATGGTGAGTATCCCTCTAACCCTAGGCACTAGGGGACAGGGATGAGTGGATCATGGGAGAGAGAGTGCTGGCCAGCCTGCTTAACCTAAGCAGTGAGCTTTGCGTTCAGTGAGCAATCCGGTCTTATGGGAATAAGGTGGAGAGCAAGACACCCAACATCCCCCTCCGGCATACACACACCAACCGAGCTACTCAAGTGGGAGGCAAATACACCCATGCTAAGCAAGAGAGAGAAATAACAGGGCAAAGATGGTACAGTGCTGAGAAAAGCAAAGGATGTCTGTCCACCTCAAATATATGCCCAGGGAACACCAAAGGACAAGTTGGCATGCCACTATTGTGGACTGACCATAACCAACTCTCCTGTCTTCGTAAGCACACACCATAGAAATGCCCTCCAGTTTTTTGGTCAAAATCTGCGCTGCTGGGAACCAACTTTCCCAGGAGAAAGAAGGAACCAGAAGAGCTTCCAGAGATGTGGGTAACAGTGTAGTGTAGAGCCTTCCTTCCTTTGGAGACTGTTAGGAAAAAAAAAATGCTTAAATATCTGCCAACAGACAGCACTGCCTAGGGGTTGCTGGTTTTTTGTTTTGTTTTGTTTTTTAAATCATGTCTGGACTGAAATGCTCCTTTTGTTATTACAGGATCACCATGATGCAAGTCAAACAGACTGGAAACAGAAGGGCTGGTCCGTTCATTGCTGTTAGCAACTGGGGCAACAAAGCCAGTGTAACTATGGGAAGGTAAACTCACTTGGCGTTGGGGTCCTTTAGCTTTCCCTTGGCTGCCAGGTACTCCTGGAGCTTCTGCCACCGTTCTTCTGTAAAACATGGACACAGACAAACACCAAAAACGTTACAGAAAACCCTTGATATCTTTAAATATGATACTTCCCTGTAGCTATTTTGGCTTCGATAAAGTCACCAGTCCTGTTATGCTTGCTTTCAATACCAACGGTATCAGCCTGGTGCCAAGCTCTTTACTAAGCTGTTTACACTAACCATCAATCCTATGAGGTATTTGGCTGTTTGAAACTCAGGTGAAGTGACAGGCTTAAATTTACCCACTAATGTGCAGCAAAGCCAGGATTTGGAATCAAGACTTTTTTTTTAACCCCTGAGTTACAAATTGTGTGCCTAGGACGGTCCGCAGAACGACAGGCCCATAAGTGAGGACAGAGTGTGCATCTCAAAGGTGACACGGGGGAGGGGCATACTGGAGAGGTAGAAAGGGCTCCAGGTCCCTCAGAGGCCAGGGTTCACAGCATCCTTAAGCCTCAGCCCACAGTTTATCAATCAACCTCCAGACAGCGCACATTTTATCAGTGAACCTGCAGAGACTCGGACTGGGGCCGAACCTGCCACCTGGTTGCTGTCAAAGTTTTGGCCATAACAAGCAATGCAGGGGTGTCCCCCTGCGGCAACGGAGCGCGCTGCTCCTCGCTGTGACCCGGGTCCAGCGTCCTTAACCTAACTGAGCTCGGGGGAGACTGAAGCAGGCGGGGGAGGCCTGGCAGCTTCAGGAGGCTGCCGACCACACTTACCCGCGGCTGCGCTGGCAGTGGGGCCGGGCCCCACCATGGCTCTACGGCGACAGTTTCTTCCTTCAAAGGGCGCGCCTTGTTCTAGTACGAGAACAGGGCGCTCGTCTGGACGCTCCTATTGGCTTCCGCGACTTTGAAATTCGCCAATAGAAAGACGGAGAGGGCGGGATAACAGGAAATGGACACTCGGCGATTCCCACTGGGGACCTCCCCTGAGGCTCTGCGATTGGAGAGTTTCTGAGAAGGCCCGCCCTGTGGCTGGGTCACTTCCGCAGCGGTGCTGCTGCGGTGGGAGCCGGTGGGTGAGGCTGGCTGGCCGAGGAGTGGCTCTTATTGTAGCTAAATTTGGGTTAAGGACGGTTGTGACAGTTGAAGAAACGGGGAGAAACAAGCCGGAGCCTAAATCTCTGTGCTGTCTATTAGGCTGGCTTTGGCTGCAAATAATAGCATGCCAAATGAAAATGCCCCGTATCAGTTATTGTTCTCATTCTTGTAGCCGAATACCGGACAGAAACAACTTTAAAAGACATAGCTCCGTGTAGTCTCTGAGCAGCTCGCGGGAGCTGTCAAAATGGCTCCATCTGTCAAAAGTGTCTCAAGGGAAGGGCATCCTAAGACACAGGAGCCCAGGGACCACACAGCGCTGAGGTGGGACAGTGTCCCCTTGGAAAGGCATCCTGAGACTCGGAAACCCAGAAACCACACAGCTCTGAGGGGAGAAGGTATTCCTGTGGAAGGACACCCTGAGACATCAGAGCCGAGGAACCACACAGCTTTGAGAGGAAGCCTCGTCAGCGAGGCACTGCAGTTCCCAGCGGAGGGTATCTCCAGCTCAGCTCAGGAGCTCAGGAGCCTCTGCCCCGCTCCACTTCTTTGCTTCTTCCCTTCTTCTGTCAATTGCTTCTTCGCTTCTTCCAACGCGAAAGTCATATGAGGCAGCAAATCTCATAAAAGATTCTTATTGGAGAAGGATGTTATGGTGGGAAGAGAAAAGGGCAAGGGGTTAGAAGAGTTTTTTTTTTTTTAAAGAATAACAAAGATTTCCTAATAGAAAATGTAAAGAACAAAATTATATAAATTTAAGAATGGAAATAAAACATGGAAACATAATAGTTTATTTAAACAGAAAAGCATCTACAAGGTAAAGTTAAAATGCTAACAAAGGCCTGCTAGAAAGGAAAAAAAAAAAATCATGAAGGAAAGAGAAGGGAAAGGTTATCACGGCACACCTAAACATTATCAGGTGAGTGAAGGAGAATAAAAAAAGGTCACAAAAGTTTTTGCTTTTGTTTTTGCTTTTTAATACGATAAAAAGGGCTGAGATGGCTGGGGTAAGGAGCACGCACTGCTCTCGCAGGCCACCAGAGTTGGTTCCCAGCACCCAAATTAGATAACATAACTGCCTGTAACTCTAGCTCCGTAGGGTCTGACATCCCGACATCCACTTGTGTGACAAGACTTTCCCTGAGGAGATGTAACACATGGCTACTTACTGCAGACAGAGATTCCACGGCAGACAAAAGCTTGGATACCACCAAAGTTCAACACGTCTTATCGGGGCTATGTACAGGAATTTGGGTGAGGGGTTACTGTACATTTCAGCTGTTTAATTATTGTTTCTGTGATTTTCCACCCCCCCCCCTTTCTAAAATAGAGTCTGTCACTCCTGGTTCTGACTTTCTTTTTCATCAGGTCACAGGAAAGCAGCTTCTAACCTGCTGTATTGTCTCTAAAACCACTTCTTGGTTTTGGTGGCACATTGTATGGTGAGTTTGTATGGACATCTACATCGGCATGCACATGTACTGAATATGGATTGTTCCTTTAACTGAGCCTGGGAATATTATAATTTTCAGTGCTATCTATCTGTGAATACTGGCAGCTAGCAAAAAAGAAAGAAAAGCTATGGAACCTGAATTTTTTTTTAAATGCATTTTTTTTGGGGGGAAAACAGCAAAATGTAACAAAATATAGTAAGGAACAGAAACCATCATATATAAGTTGGACAAGCCATGCCAACAGAAAAATGAAAGAGCTCCAAGAGTAGGCAGAAGAATCAGAGGCTTACTCATTTCCATTCAGGAGTCCCATGAGAGCATAAACTGAAAGCTAGAGTGTGTGTACAGAAACCTGTGCAGACCTGTGTAGGCCCTGTGACCGCTGCTTCAGGCTCTGTGAACGCATATGGGCTTTGCTCAGTTATTTTAGAAGGCCTTGTTCTCCTGGTGTCCCCTCACATCCCTTCTGTCTCCCCGACTCCTGTCTCCATTTCCGCAGGGTTCCCTGACCTCTGAGGGGAGGGATTTGATGGCGACATCTCCTTTAGAGCTGTGTGGAATCCTGGTTTTGTAAGGTGATGCTAACTTTAGTGAATTACGTGAGTGCTGACCAGTTGTCCCTAACTTTTAGGCAGTGAAGTAATAAAGACAACAAATAACAAAAACCCCTCCACTGCATCACAACAAAACATAACAACAACAAAAGCCAAACCATCCCAGTGCAAAACCCAAACAAAAAAGATAACAAGTAAACACATCAGCTCAAACTTGTTTTATTTAATTATGATTAATAATAATGAGTTGATTGTTATTGTTGATAGTTACGTGACACTGTGGTTTGAAAAAAAATTGGAATCCAGGGGAAACACTGATTACATTCTAGAAAAGAAACTTCGGGTAACAGTGATGTGGTTGTCCAGTTAAGATCTTTCCATCTTTAGATGGTTGGTGTTAGTTATAGGTGAGACTGAATGATGTAAGAATACCCAGACAGCTTTAAGGACGGGAGGGAAAAAGACTGACTCAATTATCATTTTAGATGAACAAAGTAAACAGTACAGATTAAGAGCATGATGAAAGGGTTCCCAAGTACAAGAATGTACAGAGAGCTTCATGGCTGTGGAAAAAGTGTAACGTCTGTAGCATGGTGCTCTAGAGGAAACTACATCTAATTGATCATCTAGAAAATCCTGCTGCGAGGATGCTTGTCAAGCTCAGAGGATTTAAGGATGTTCCATAAATAATATAATTATCATAAATATATTTATAAATACATATATAAAATAACTTAAAAATAACATTCAACAGTCTGTCTCCTTCTTGAGGTCTGTTACAGGAGGATTTCATCCAAATGATCTCACTGGAATAAAACCCACTGAGGTAGGAAAGATGTAGCTATTGTCCCCTTCCTTTTGAAAATGACAGCATTAAGTTCTTATACCTTTATCCTACTCAACTGGCATTTTGAAGCCGAAGGTGCACAGTGAGATTGGTCTGTGAATTTATATTCCAAATGCATTGAGTGTGCTTTTCAGTTGTTTTATCCCTTTGTTAACCCATCTGTAATATGTGTAGAGTCTTTTTGATCCTCCTAAGAATGCCATGCAGAATAGTAATTAAAATGATTAGTACTGAGCAAACTATAGGGTACTCTTTAAATAACAGATAGTATCATATGTCGGGGTGGCTCCACTAGGGTTTGCTCTTCTCTTACAAAGAGGGTAAACATTCATTTAGAATTACAGAGACTCAGCACATGCTGTGCAAGTGACTCAGGGTGAAGAAGGTTCCTGTACATGGTACATACAGATTGTCAGCACTTCCCAAGTGAATAGACTCCCGAAATAAGGCTGCTTTTATGATATCTGGAAGTCTGTCATAGAGGGCAGTCCCCGTGCCAGGTGCACCCGACTTTGTTCTTTGGTGGCGATAAACAGCTCTGGATAAGCAGCTGATGTGAAGTAGTTCTTAGAGTTGATACTTTTCCAGAAGAAAATGAGGTCAGTCTCACTACCTGTGATGAGTTTTGGTGTTTCTGGCAACTCCTGTGACAAGCAGAATAGAATTCTGTTAGTGCATAAGAAGGCATTGGGAAAAAAAAAAAAAAAAAAAAACCCTGAAGGGCAACCCTCCAGTATCTGGACTTCATGAGAAACAGCACTCTGGAGCCTGCCTCTGTGATCTGGGTTCTTTCATTTGGTCACTCATCAAGCATTTATTGCATGCCTATTTGATGTATGGTCCAGATGATCCGTAAGAGTTGATTACCTTAGTTAATTGGAGAGAAATCTCAGTGAGTCATGAAGACTGTCAATGATATCTGAATGTCCTAAATCCAAACAAGTGGGGGTGAAACACTGCCTGTGTACATCCTGTCTTTAATGCTGGCACAGGGAACTCTCATCAAGTCTGAACACTGAAGATTGTAAGACTTCTAAACATTCTGACCCCTGAGTATACAAATTAAACCTTTACAAAACCAGTGGAGCATGGGATGACGCCTACCTCTGCATTTTGGTTGCAATCTGAAAGTAAACCATGCACATACACACAAAAGCAGGTAATGGGAACTCCACACCGCTTCCCTGATCTGAGCAGCTGACTGCTCTGGGGATAACCCTTTTAGACTGTATTCTTCCTCTGAGTATGAATACCACCTGATAATAACCTCCATGGCAAAATATATTTCGGATTCCATGTTGTTGAGACCCCCCCCCCTTTTGTATTCTTTTAAATCTAAGAAAGCAGCCTGATTAGCTTCCTTTGGGCTTTGAACTTTCAACAAGACCTGTACTATCCAAACCTCTTCATCTCCCCCTTTTGCCCCCATCCTTTGGTCATTCTACCTCCAAATGACTACCCAATCCTCTTCCTGTCTACATGGTCACTGTATTCTTCTACTGTGCTTCTTCTCCAACTTCCCAGCTGGGCTCTCTGCTCTCTTTAGCGCTTTTGTTCTGGACTATTGTCCATTTAAGAAATATAAATGACACTAGCACCCTGCATCCTCTGAAAGCCTTTGGTGGCTTTCAACTGTATACCAAATGACCAGGATCAAAAGTGCTCCGCTGTTACTTGCAGCTGGCCTGTGGGTTCATGAAGCTCTAGGGAACTCAGGTCTTTATGTGAACTGAGATCCTTCTGTTGGGATGTCCCATCCCTACCTTGTATTAGTTGGTCTGTCTCTCAGGGGGTTCTGCTCTTGTCCCTCCCTCTAAATAACACTCCTCCATTTTTCTGTCTTAGTGTCTTGTGCATTTTCTGTCCAACATCTTACTTTGTTGTTGTCTATTTGACTTATCTACTGTACTAGAGGACTGTATTCCATAAGGTTAGGAATTTTGGCTCATCACTCTAGATAGTTTTTAATGCTGTGCTTGAAAAATAGAAGACAGCTGGGCATGGTGGTGCACGCCTTTAATCCCAGCACTTGGGAGGCAGAGGCAGGCAGATTTCTGAGTTCGACGCCAGCCTGGTCTACAGAGTGAGTTCCAGGACAGCCAGGACTACACAGAAAAACCCTGTCTCAAACAAACAAACAAACAAACAAACAAACAAACACAACCAAAAAAAAAAGAAAAATAGAAGACTTTCAGTAATTAATAGCTTGTTGAAGGAATTCATGAATGAAGCCACTGAAGCTACTGCCCTACTCAGTAGATAATACTTTCATTTGATTCTGACAGAGAAATACAGACACCCACATACATTTTAGGACAGGAGGCACTGGATTATACATTTACTGAATGAGAGTTACATTCTTCTCTATGGTAAAAATGTCTAATGCTAAAATGTGGGTGTGTGGGTGTATGTTTGAGGGAGATGGTCACAGAGAATATGGGCATGAGATGAGAGACAATAGTATTATCAATGGACCACTGGAGTGGGAAGGCTAAGGTTTGAGTATTGTGGCTCTTAGCTCTTGGCTTCATGTGAACCAGGGAGCAGTTAATCCTCTGGGATCTCCGTGGGCTTATTTGAGATTTTCAGAGTCTGGCTCCATTGTCACAGTGCTCTGTATTGTGTAAATCAGATGGTGGAAGTCATCTTAAAGATCAACAGAACAAATGGATGCTCTGGGATGGGAGGCAAATAGGGTCAAGGAGGAAAGGTGAGCTGGTGGTGGCTGGCTGTAAGGAGACTGTGCCATCCTAGCAGGGACATCTGCTTACTGTGATTGATCACAAACAGTGGGAGGTGAATGAGGACAAGTTTGAGATGGAAGCCAACTGACCTTCAGCAACACGGGCTGGTCTTCTCCCTGAGCGCTCACGAACAGTTGTGAATCTGAGATTTTTAGAGTAACAGGATATTTAGAGTCATCTCCTCCCGACGAGTAGGCATACATGTCAAATTTTACTGTCAAAGAAAGAGCCAGAAAGGAAGTAAATACACTATTATTTATTTATATAAGAAGAGGGATTTAGATAGAGACAAATGTGTGTGTGTGTGTGTATGTATGTTTAAGATTAAGCTCCCAACTATGGTGTAAATGAATACATCATATTTATTTGTGGAGCTCAGGAGTGGGGCTTTACACATTACTGTATCATTTACAATGCCTTCTACACTTACTAGGTGGGTAAATAAAAGCTTTCTATCTGAGTAGAATGCTTAAGGACCGAATTATTGCTGAATTTCTTCTGTTTACAATAGTGGAATAAGACTTTGACATTTGTTGGTTTATGAGTTCCTAGTGGCTTAAAATGGAGTGATCTAAGAATCTCTCTCTCTCTCTCACACACACATACACACACACACGTCCAGCATAGTAAAATGACTGGTACCACCAGAAATGTAATGTAAATAAACAGTAGGAGCGATAGAGACAGAGGTTGTGGTCAGTGACTGAGTGTGCTTACTGTGTGTATGGCTTGGTTTTGATATCTAGCACCAAAAAGAAAGAGTGTGGGGGCCTAGAAAATATTATTACTAAGTCAGTATGTGGAGGAAATCATGTGAGATAAGTAGGGAATAGAATACACAATAATTTGCAAAAGTCATAGAAAGCCTGTTAACTGAAGTGTGCACAGTATCTCTATTCAGAAAGAACGCTGCCTGCTTATAAGGAGTTCCTTTTGTGGGTCTTTTAAAAAATTTTGTATATTGATGATGTATTCTGCATCTAAAACAGGTTTATTATGGAAACTGGGTCTGTGTAACAAGAAATATTGGGCATGGAATTCCATCCCTCAGATCCCATGGCAGTTAAGGACTTTTGGCTTTCTTGTTACTTTATCAAAGTTAAGAAAAGTTCTTCCTAGATGAACGCTAGCTGTAATTCTGATCATCAGGTTCTCTTAACAGATAGGGACTGACTGCTCCCTGCTCGCTCCATTAAATATCTGTGATGCTCAGTTTTTCTCTTCTTTAAAATTAGGATAGGGGGCCTGGAGAGATGGCTCAGCGGTTCAGAGCACTGACTACTCTTCTGAAGGTTCTGAGTTCAAATCCCACCAACCACATAGTGGCTCACAACCATCAGTAATGAGATCTGATGCCCTCTTCTGGTGCTTCTGAAGGCAGCTACAGTGTACTTACATATAATAAATAAATCTTTGGGGCCAAGTGGCCCGGAGCGAGAAGAAAAAGTGTCTGAAGACAGCTACAGTGTACTTACATATAATAAGTAAATAAATAAATAAATCTTTTTTAAAAATAAAAACAATTAGGATAGGGAATGTCTGTAAGCAGCAAGGAGAAGGCACATCAGGAAGCTATCTGCTCTGGAGTAGTGAGCTGTCTTTTGGAACACATATTCTGTCCTTTCCAGGAATACACTGTGGGAATGGAGTACTTCGTTCTGTTCTAGAAGAATTGTGCAAAGCCAGGGATGTAGATAACTCTGTGCTTTGAAAACAGAAAGTTTGAAAGAGGCAATGAAACTTGGGGGCGGGGTGGGGGGAGAGTGACAGACTGATCATTACCTTCCTGTTGCAGGTCATTTAACCAAGTAGTGCTGAGATAGTGTTTGTCCACATCCTGATATATAGTTTGGTTGAGGGAATCATTCATGACAAACTTCTGCCTGACGAGCTTCATCAGTTTGTATCTCAAATCACTCTGGTAGGTGTAAGGTGCTGATCTGGGTTGGATGGTCTCTAAAATCATTACCAAAAGTTCAGGTTACCGCCTAGTTACAAACCTAGATGACATACACATGCCAGTACAAGCATAAGACATGCTCTGAGAGGGACTGGAGGGTAGCTAATCCAAGTGGAACACCAGAGTTGAAACTAGACACCAGAAGGCTTGATCCTACCTGGGGGTTGTACTATTGGCTTTTCTTCTGTAAATCAATTCATCTTTTACTTTTTAAAAAAAAGTTTTTGAGAAATGTTAACATTTTTGTTAGCCATTTTTGTTTGTTTGTTTCTTTTCTTTTCTTTTTTTTTTTCCTACAGGGTCTCATTATGGAGCCCTGGCAGGCTTGGGATTCACTTGACCGACAAGAATAGACTTGAACTCACAAAGATTCTCCTGCATCTCCTTCCCACTGGGATTAGAAGTATGAACCACCAGGTTTGGGCCTGGTAGCAAGTTCCCAAGTGACAAGGAAGGCTACCAATATTCTCAATCTATATTTTCAGATGAGTATATGCTAAGGTAAAAGTAAAGATGCTAAAATCTACCCATCACAGTATGTCACCATTCTCTATAAATAATACATATGTCACACACATATACATATAGATATGATCAAAGGCACAAGTCTACCTTGGAAAGTAGATATATAAGTAGCCTCACTAGTTCCCAGGTTCTGACTAGTTTCACCTCTAGTATGCTGTTCTAAGGAAGTGGATGGTGAGAGAAATTGAAATCTATAGTCAGTGTTACTCCAGTGCTGAAAAGTGTGCTCTGAAAAATGCCTGTAATATATTAAATGAAAAAAGCTGGCTATGGGATTGTGTGTAGTATATACCATAACAGCATGGGCCATGTTTGCTCCCCTGGGCACCTGTATGCAGAAAAGACTAAGGAAACATTCTGTGCTGTTGGTAGGGCTAAAATCTGGGTGACAAAGTGGACATAATATTTTCTCTTACACTTTATTTTAAAATATTCTAGGCAGAGAGGTATAGTTGTCTAGGTTTTATATTAACTTGAGTACTTGGTCTGTGTTTCCTGTGGAGGAATGTCTAGCAAAGATATGAAAGAAAAATTTAGGGTTCTCATAGTCAGAGTGGGTTGAAATAACTGAGGGCTTCCCACTTAGAGACTGAGTCTTCCCCTCGTATGTAAAAGGAGAGTGGAGGTTTGTTTTGGAGCTTAGAGAGAGTGAAGCCATTAATAAATTAGTAGTGTTGTAGCATTTACAAAGACAATGGGAGTAGTAACAATGGTTGATGATTCTTGGGTGGTGATGTCACACTAGGCATAATTGTAGTCTGAATGTTTTGAAATATGGGCTTATTTAATCTTTACAGGAACCCAGTGAGGTGTAAGACTTGGTCATCTCTACTCACAGTATGGGGAACTGAAGCCCAGAGAGATTAAGGAGCATGACTAAGGCGGTGGCAGCTAGCAGAGGTCATGAGCTAATGAACCACGCTGCTTTCTCTCCAACAGAAGACCTTTACATGACCTTTGCAGTATAGCCAAGAAAGGAGTCCTTGAGTAAGTGTTTAGAAACAGGCTGCTGCTGACCTTTCCCTTATAGTTATTGAGCTAACATTCGGTTGTTATTTTGGTCCGAGGCTTTATTTTCTTTCCACTCCATTCTACCACTTACTTAAAACTGAAAAATTTGATCTCATGTTTTACTCCTTACCTTCCAGATCATTGGTTATGGACTCCAGGTCATCTTCAGTGAAGGTCTCACTGAAACTCAGCCGTCTCTTCTTCAGAATCTTCCCATTGCTTGACGTTGTTGATACTGTCATCCGGCTCTCCTTGAAGGTGAAGTTGGACATCTTTGATGTTTCAGAGGTTCTCAGAGATACAAACTGATCTGTGCAAGTCTCATGAAGTGAGCCATAGCTTGCATCATAGAAGGATTTCTGTAAGGAGGAAAAGTGGAATCTGAGAGGTTATCTATGCCCTTGAGATGAGATTGTTAAGTAGGATCTCTATCCTGCAGGCTTAGTGAGAGTGGTCCCCATTGTGCTTCCTTCCTTCCTCCCTCCCTTCCTTCTAAGCATCCTCCCACTGTCCTTCCTTCCTTTCCCACTGCATTCCTTCCTTTTCCTTGCTTGGATTTTCCTGAAACCATGTGATTTTTTTTTTTTGAGAGGAAGGTATTTTTACCCATCTCTAGGCTCAAAAATAAAACATTTTAATGAAATAGATTAATATGGAATCTTGGTAAGTCAGATCCTTCTATTAAGAGGTCTAACATCTAATTGAGAGTGCTCAAAATATTTTAGAAAATACATTCAGCCCTCTGTTTTGCCTGCCTGCATCCCCAGATTCAACCAATATTAAGATTCAAAATATTTTCTAGAAATAAATGACATCTATACTGAACATGTGCATTTTTATTTCCTAAATAATCTAATCATTACTTCATAAGCATAAGAATTATTTCCATAGCATCTGTGTTGTGGCAGGTATTGTTAGGTCACCTAGATATGATTTAAAGTCATTTGAGAATGCATACATGCTTGGGACTTAAACATCTGCAGAAGGTGGTCTCCCTTGATTCTAAGCTCTCATGGATGCCTTTAGTATGGCTGTTCTTCTGGAAGTAGCTTTTAAAGCTAGTATTACAGATACACAAAACAACATAACTTGGTGAGTGTGTGTAACATATTTACTTTCTCTTGGCTTGGCTCCTCAACCTCAGCTCTGTGGGCTATCTGGTTATCTCTAGCCTCTAGTCTGTTAGGAGACAGACCCCAGGTGAGGTGGGCTGAAGCAACTGGCTAGGGAGGACAAAATTAACATTTTGAAGGAACCTAGCCCTGTTCTTAGGGCTTCAGATAGTTCTCTGTTATGAAAGAGCCAATGAACAGGAAGAATGCCATTTAACTACTAGTATGAAGAACCAAGTGATCTCATTTATAAGGAGTAAATGTATGTATATCTCTAGTGGGGGTGAGACATAAGTATGTACTACTCAGTTCTCGTTGTGCTTTTCTGGTAGGTGAACTAGTGTGGGAAAAAAAGGAAGAAAAAGAGAACCCAGATGAATAAGAATGCTAATCATGTACTTACCTGATTCAGAGAGAGATGGTCAATGGCGGAACTGTAGTCTTCATTTTCACTGTCAAAAAACATATAATGAGACTGTATTTTTGTCCACTACTTTACTGTGGTCAGTGGGTGTCATATCTTAACAGCCACATTAACTTTGGGTAACACAGATAGTAGTCCTAAAAACTGATTTAGGCATAGGCACCATTGAGTTCAAACAGTCAAACACAGTAATGAGTTTTAGTGGATCTCTAAGAGATAATCCATCATCCTTAGGAGAACTTGGTTCCTGTTAGGGTGAAAATAAGCTCTATAGTAACTGAGTACATGAACAAACACACACATGAACACACACACACACATGATCATTACTCTTTGAAAAGTTAAAGACTTCTGTACATTCATGTCTACTACACACATAGTAATTCATTTATCACTAACTTGAAATTAGTAATTATTAGAACAGCTTTGTGCTCTATAAAAATCAGGCATGACTAAGAAATCAGAGCCTTAACTGAGCTCCAGGGAAGACTTCATTAAGCTCTTTGAAAGAGGAGAAAATCTTCTGACGTACCACAGGCGTGCTCGGTCACACGCTGCTCCCGTGTACTCACTACAGAAGACTTAACATTTCACAGGTTGTAGCCTTGTTAGCATTAGCATTAATTGTAAACAACAAGAACATCATAGTAGTTAAAAATGTTCTAGAGTTCCAGCTCTCTGCTCTTTTGTCGTTTGTCTCAGGGTAAAGTGACTGTGGGTGTGAATTCGTGTGCCCAAGGGCTGTTTCCTTCTGGTGACTGGGAACAGGCTCTACTGAGAACAGATTCTCTCTCAAACAGCTCATTAAAACCCACTGCTGATTCATAACACACAAAGTCTTTGGAGTGCCTAAGTTGATGTTAATATACAATTATGTAGGATTCAGTATACCTCAAAAATATTTTCTACAATTTCCATGTTTTCCTGCCAATGAAATACTCTTTTAGCACAATGGATGGCTGGTGTTCCTAGGTCTTCTCTGCCCTCTAGGACTTCAGGATCAGTGGATAGCACCATAGTCTCTGCTAGCCTAGCCCCTGGCCAGTCACATTATTTCTTAGTTGGAGTCAAAGGAACCTTGAGCCCCTTATCGAATCAAAAGAGGAAGACTGCCTTTCTTACCTGTAACAGTTCTTTAGGTCTTCAAACAAGTCAGGAACTTTGGCCATCTTGATTTCTGTAAGAGAACACCAGTGGCTGTCAGCTCAGTCCACTTCTAAACCCCGTGCTTGCAAGGGCAATGACCCTACTTTGCTCTTGAGAAATTACAATGAGTGACTTATCACATGCCCAGAATTTCCTCTATTCTTCTCTGTACTCCCTTACATTATTTCTGTATGCTTCTATCTCCTCCACTAGCTTGTACTTTTGTTTTAGAATGTTTTCTCTACCCTGGTATTCTTTGTGTTCAGTCTATTCCATCACACATAGTAGGCATTTAATAGGTGAATATATTAAGGACAAAATTAAAATCACCAGAGTGGGGTGTCTGCCTTATATAGAGGCAAGGGAGACACAGAATGTGAACCTGGTGACCTCTCTCAGTTTTGCCAGTAGAGACGTCCAATCTCCAGAAAAAGATTCGAATTTGCTGGTAGACTCCCTCCCATGAATCTTGTTCAGCTGCTCCCTAAGTTCCCTGTCACTAGAAAGAGAATTCTTTTCTTAAATCTCTCATCCCAGCCCCTGTACTAAATTAGAAGAAGAAGGAGGAGGAGGAGGAGGAGGAGAAGGAAAGAAGAAGAAGAAGAAGAAGAAGAAGAAGAAGAAGAAGAAGAGGAGGAGGAGGAGGAGGAGGAGGAGGAGGAGGAGAAGAAGAAGAAGAAGAAGAAGAAGAAGAAGAAGAAGAAGAAGAAGAAGAAGAAGAAGAAGAAGAAGAAGAAGAAGAAGAAGAAGAAGAAGAAACCATAGCCTTACACAAGGTGCCTTGAGAGAGGACAGTCAAGGAGCAAACAAAAGACAATTTTCATAGCCTTAGACGTAATAAGGACAATACCTTTGCCGACTCAAGCGCCAATGAGTTGACTCCCTCTCTGCCCTGGAGACTTAAGTCTGAGTCAGGCTTCTCTGCCTTCTTGTAGTCTTCCTCAAGCAGGTAGGAGTGGCCATGAGTGTGTCACTGGGAGTTTACAGGAAACAACTCTGCTTTGTATCTTTCTATGTTCATTCTGCCTGATACCGGCCAGAAGGGCAGATTATACACTTGGTAATAATGTTGCTTGCAAAGATTCCATGGGCCGTTGACTTGATCAGCCTATTTTTTGCTTACTCCATGTGATTAGAGACATGTAGTCTTACAAAACGGGAAGAGCGGCAGGAAGCCCACCAGTGGAAGAGGAAGGAAGAAATCCTCAAATCAGAGTGAAAGCCAAACAAGGACAGGAGCTCCATAGCTGTACTTTGTGTTTTGGTCTAATTTGTTTATTGTGCCCCAGGACTGAATACGGATGGGCAGGATAATTGGCAGCTAAGGTATTTGAGGGAAAATGAGCTTCTTCCCTCCTCTTTGTAGGGGAAAATCTGCTTGAATAAATTTTCAGTTCAAGTATGAAACAATAACCTTATGGTTAAAGGTGGAGGAGGTAAAAGTGACACTTGCCCTAAAGATCTGGGTCCTCTTACTCCTTTGGATAATATAAACACACTTCCTACAGAGATGACAGCTTCAGGAGAGAGTTCTCAGCCTCAGCCACATTATGGCAAAGCAACCTTGTCCCACCACCTAAACACAAAGTCTAGTGCACCTCTGGGTAGATCAGAGCTGAGTGAGGACAGCTGCCCACTTTTGGAGGCAGGGACAAAGGCCCAGCCAGGATAGTGCCTCAGCTCCGGAGTGGAGGCTGTGGGAGAGGAAGATATGGATTCTTACACGGAGCAACATTGCCCGGTCAGTTTTATTAGAGACAGTTTCAGTTCCCAGACGCCAGGCCAGTCTAAGAGGTAGGGCACCAGACTCTCAGCTAATCAGTGTTTCAGTTTTTCTAGTTGGCATTTAAGCCATGTAACTTTTAAATAAAGGAAGTGGGTGGTAGACAAGGAAAGAAAAATAATGGCAAAGAGAGAAAAGCAAACCATTGAAACACGGGATAAAACCCAACCCAAACCAGAAGTGGTGGGGCGAGAGGAGTAAAGCAGCTTATGTGTGTTGGTTGACCCAGTCCCTCTAGTCCTTTTAAAGCATGGAGTGGAGCTCTTTAGATGTTCATTGCTTCTATTGCAAGTGTAAACTCTCCAATTCCAATGCGGCTGCCCAGTCTGTCCCTCCTCATGCTGTATTTACAAACAAAACTCAAAGATGAGTGATCCTAAGTAAAGGTAGTACAAGCACAGAAGCAGACTGGAGCCAAAGCTCGGGTGGGTGTCTCTAAACATCTATGAGCAGTGACAGCAGCTAGCTAGCTCCACATCCCTGCTTAACCTGACTTCCCCTCTAGGCAACACAGAAATGCTAATCTTGTCATCTTCTGCCTGTCAGACACCTTGTGAGGATAATCACTAAGAAACAATTGCAAGGTGCATTGTGAATGTGGGCTGCTATGGAGATGCAACTAAACAAAAATAATGATACTAATGATGGCCTCAGTCACTGGAGAGTCTGTGGAGTCATCATCATGATGCCTTAGTTCACAGCAGAAAATAGGAATCTTAGGAAAACAGGGCTTTGAAACCTTCACTGGGGAAGACATTTTTGAGAAGGCCACTACCGAGGCACCAAAGCCATTTGGTTTCTGAGAACAGTGCACAGCACCTCTTTGGCAATCTGGGAAAGCACCCTTGGTTCTACCGTCTTTAGCAACAGCCAGCCCAGCTCCATCTTCATTCCTGTGCTGTAGAGAATTCCCCAAACGAGAGTTTGGTTGAGAAATAGCCAATTTGGGTCAGTGTATCTCTCAACCTACTCTTTCATATGGCCTTCTTGGAAAGTGGTTTCGAGGGGAAAAGATGATGCAGGAGGTTCAGAGAGGGAGAGGCTGTAGCGTCTAAACCAATCCTTTTAGGGAAGGGAGAGAGGACAGCACTGGGCAGGGCTTTACTGGGCCTGATGTGTTTGGCTCAGTGCTTCCTAAATAATTCAGAAATAAATATTGTATTCTGTACCATAGGCTTTGCCAAACATTAATATTTTTCCTTTCAGAAGCCACAAAATTAAGCATGCAAGACAAAATGACATGTGTTGGTAGGTGAGTGGATTTGCTTTGTAAGCCCTGATGTTATGGCTCCAAAAGATCTGTCTGTCTGCCTTGTTCTTTCTCTCTCTACTTCCCTTCATTCCCTCCACCGCATCCTTCTCTTCGCTTTCTGTCTTTTGTTTTCTTTCTTTCTTTCTTTCTTTCTTTCTTTCTTTCTTTCTTTCTTTCTTCTTTTTTTTTTTTTTTTTTGTTTTGAGACAGGGTTTCTCTGTATAGCCCTGGCTGTCCTGGAACTCACTCTGTAGACCAGGCTGGCTTCGAACTCAGAAATTTGCCTGCCTCTGCCTCCCAAGTGCTGGGATTAAAGGCATGTGCTACCACTGCCCAGCATCTGTCTTTTGTTCTTGACAGGGTCTCACTGTGCGTCTGAATCTGCTCTCAAAGGCTCCTCCTACTTCAGCCTCCTGGGGGCTAGGTTATAGACCCAGCCATGCACTGTCACACTTGGTCTAAGAATCTCGGTGATGCTTTTCATGTGACAATACCTTAAGGTTAACAGTGTGCTCTCAGTTCAGCCTCCAGCTGCACATACTCATGTGCCATTCCTGTGTCCTTATGAGGCTGAAGACCTTGGAAGAAAGAAATGACCAAGTGAAGGTCACAGAAACCAAGACTCAGACACAGCCTGAACTTGAAACTCAGATTCTGATTCGAGGTTAGATCTCATTTATAGTCTGAATCCTAGAATACTTTCTCACTGTCACCGGCAAGTCTTTGCTGAAATGCATCGACTTTAAGGTACTCTGAGTAATTCTACGATTTTATAAAAAACAAAAGATGGCTAGGGGAGTTGGCTCAGAAGTTAAAGGGACTTCCAGAGGAGCAAGAGGACTGGAGTTCAGATACCTACAACCCACATAAATTCTGGGTGGCCATGGCAGTATCAGAAAATAGACCCAGGGAATCTGGAGCAACTGGGATAGCTACACTAACTAAACTGCAAGCTCTGGGTTACATTAAAAGACGCTGCCTCAGACAATAAGAGGGGTGACTGAGGACGGTCTCTGATAGCAACCTCGGGCCTTGGTACTCAGATGGTACACAAATTATATGCACATGTGCTCAAACAATGCACTTACCACAACAAACAAACAAACAAACAAACAAACAAACAACAACCGTCCCAAAGATGAGAAAGGTTTCTCCTTTCCCTTGTCTAGTGAAATCTTTTTTATTCTGTGATACCCTGAAAACAGAAGGCAGGCCACCATTATGATGAATGATGTTTGGAAGTGGAGTATGGCTGTGGACTCTGGCACGGCTTGCCACTGTACCACGAGGGTGAGAAACATTTGTAAACGCCTTCAGAGTCAACCTTAAAATCAGCACATGATACCCGGATCTGAAAGGAATCACTTGAACGCCGAGAGAAGCACAACTCTGAATTTTCTGGGGGAAAGTTTGGCTTTTTGTGTCTCTGGGTTCTGCATTCGCAGACTGAACCAACTGAGGGCAGAAGTACTTGGGGGTGGGGAGGAGAAGCATCTGTGTTGAATTCAGGAAACAATACAGTATAATGGCTACTTACAGGGCATTTATACTCTGTTAGGTGTCAGCAGGGGTGCAGAAATGAATTCAAGGCATACAGGGGTTATGCATTTATGTGAATTCAAGGTTATGTTCTATCAGGATGTGAGCGTTTACAGAGTTTGGCATTCATGAGGACATAGGGATCCTGGAATTAACTATTCACTAGTCTACCTCAAGGGAGAGGTGCTCAGAGGCACAAACATGAAGAGACAAGTGAGCTTTCTGTGTCCATTCATGCCCTACTTAGTTTTAATTCCATGACAGTTAGGTAGGAGGAAAGGATGCCCATAACACCTTATTGGCTTCCAGGTTTTACAATATGTTACCTCAACTTAATCCTCTCATCAGACCAGAGAGGTAGGTCATCCCATCACACACTACAGAAGAGGAAGTAGAGTTCTAGCAAAATTAAGTAACCAGCCCGAGGTTGCAAGGTTAGCAGGCTGCGGAAATGGGGTTCAGACTTGAGTCTATACTCAACCACAAGGCTGTCTCTGTGTCTTAATGTAGTCTCTCTCTCTCTCTCTCTCTTCACACACACACACACACACACACACACACACACACACACACACACACACACAGATTTTACAAAGAATGAAGGCAATCTATGATGCTTCTGAACGTTTTTTTTCTGTCATTTACATCAAGTGAGCACCACCAGCTGTGGTCTCTGATCTCCTGAAAGCTGACAATGAAGCCAGTGCTGACCCCTGCCCCACGCAGATAATTACACTTTGAATCATCTACATAATAAAGGTATGAAACAGAGGCACTTGGTGATCTTGGACTGGGAGACAATTATTCAGTGTGGAGAGAAAAGGGAACATTCAGGACCAAGCAGATGCTATGAGGGTCAAGTATATCAAAGCCTGAAGGCTAGAGCTCAGAGCCACTGGTAGAGGGAGATGGGCTGGTAAGCTGAGAGTGGAGGACTGGAAGGAATGCAGGAGCCAGACCAACAGGGCCTCATATAGCCCCCGGGAAGTCTTTTCTGGAGGGTTACTCGAAGACATTCAAGCTCTGCCTATTCATAACTTAATCAGTTTTACACTTTTTTTTTGTGCTGCTAGAGATGGGACCAGGAGGTCTTAGTTAAGCCTCTACCACTGAGCTGCATCCCCAACTAACTTTGTCTCTTTGATGGTGACAGCTTTGAGTCTGAGAACTATTCTAGGTTGCCAACCAGCACACAGAGAGATGACAACATAGCTCTAACTGTATCAAAAGCAGTCATTCTACCTAAACTCAAGTGTGGTTGACTAAGACGTTCCAGGAGCCCAGGAGCAGAGATGACAGGAGATTCAAATGTGAGCATCAGGAGGAACACACACAGATGGAGTTCAGTCATTGCATCACTGCGGGGCTGGCTAGCTGTGACGTCTTCTCTCTGCTTTAGCTCACTCCTTCCCTATGGATGCTTTCTGTTTCTGAATTCCCTTTCTTTCACCTCTTGAGATGCTGAGTAATGGAGTCTTTGCCTCTTCCTTGCCTTCTTTCCTGGATGCCCTTCCGAAATGAAGTCGTCAGCGGGCTTCCTTTGTGGCAACCCTGGTGTCTGGACCTGTCTCTGTCTCTGTCTCCCTTTCTTACTTTTCTTCTTCTGGGGTAATTGTGATCTTCTGGTCAAAAGTGCATTTCTTTTTTTTGGGGGTGTGTGTGTGTGTCGGGCAGATCGCATTACCCAGGCATCCCGCAAAGTAGGCGGGTCGCCTCAGATTGCAACCTGTACCCACTCAAAAATTCGTCTCACATAAGCAGTGAGGACTTGGGCGTCACCCTGAATCGTTGTTTTCCTTACTCATAAGTTTAAGGCATCAAAAATGCATTTCTTAAAAGAGAATTTCTTTCCTTTTGAGTCTTTTTCTCATTAGAGTCATGGTTACCTCTTGTTTGAACTTGTTTCTCAGTTAAAGAAATTAGTATGCTTAAAATGTTTATTATTAAATATTGCTGTATTGGATAAATACATAAAAAACTAAAATAAAGCCCATGAGAAATTTAATAACTAGAGCTAATTACTGCAACTATTTATTTTTTAAAGTAATTTCTATTAGCCTTTCTGTCCTTAAGACCTATGCAAATTCTTGTTGAGATAATTGGAATACTCTGAAATCTTTTGATGTCTGCTTTCCTGGAATCATTGTGTGGTAGGTAGCTAGCTGTGCACAACCATCCATCTGCTCATGTGTGGGATTGCCTGATGGATGTCTGTCTTCCTGGCCTCCTTTGCAGTTAAACTGAGGACACATGGCGTGCTCTGGCCAACAGCCTGTGAACAGGAAGTTGATTGAATTCTGTTGATGCAACCAGGGCCAGCTAGTTCATCACACTCAACTTCCCTTGATGCATAACCTCAGAGGTCACGTGACCCAGATGCTGTCGTGGTAAAGGCATGAGGCTAGAGTACCTGCCTTAGCCTTGGTGGCCACGGGAAATGCATCTTAAGTTTTGGCAAATCACCGAGATTTCAGTTCATTTCTGTGGTAAAACCAGACCTATTCTGACTAAGGCTATGTGTGAATCTCCTTCCCTTCTTTACCACAGACCAGAATGACATACATTCTCTCAAAATTCCTCTCTAACACAATCAATTCTGTCTGTGTCTTCATCAGCATTCTACTCATAACACTCTCTGCCCTCTGGGAGAAGAAATTTCCAGTAAAACAAGCGAACACCCTAATTAGATGCTCACGGGGGCAGGGAGGGGGAGATTTGGATTTCAGATAAAGATAAGTTGGCTATGAGAGCAAAATGGATGATAATAAAGTTAGTAATGTTGAGTTAATATGTCATACTAATACCTAACATGTATGTAGTACTTTATAGTTTTTCAAAGTATTTAAATGTTTTTATGTGTGTATAGTGTATTCCTGTGTGTGTGTGTGTGTGTTTGTGTTCACATGCACATGTGCATATGTATGCATATATGTGTGAATGCTGCAGAACTGTAAAAGACCAAAGGGAAACAGCAGGTGTCAGTCCTCTCCTCTCACCCAGCTTGAGATGGGGTCTCTTTTCTTGTTCTGTCACCGTGTTCTTCAGGCTGACTTGCCCATGAGCTTCCAGTGGTTTCTCTCATCTTGCAGTCCAAAGCAGAGATTAAGGATATGTGCTACCATATTCTGGGGGTTCAAACTCCCATTTTTATGTTTGAGTTACAAGTACTTTAACCATAGAACCATTTCTCCAGAACTCAAGGTATTTTAAATAAAAAGATATACAAGAATCTAACACGATGGGAAGCTGAATTTTAATGCACACCAACAGTCCTATGTCCACTGTGTGGTTCTCCTTCAGTTCTCCATCATCTTCTTCTTCTTCCTCCTCCTCTGCTTCTTTCTTCTTCTTTGGTTTGTTTGTTCAAGGCAGTTCCTCTCTGTGTAGCCTTGACTGTCAAGGCTTGTTTTGTAGACCAGGCTGGCCTCAAACTGAGAGATTTGCCTGCCTTTGCCTCTCTAGTGCTGGGATTAAAGGGGTGTGCCATCACTGCCCTGCAAGATGTGTAGCCAGGCTGGCCTCAAACTTGTGATCTTCCTGGTTCTACCTCCCTCAGCAAATCCTACCAGTGTGCACCAACACAATCAGCTCCTTCCTGCTTTTTAATGTGAACTATTGATTGAAGATGATGGGTTTCCAACCGAAGCAGCTACTATGCAGGTTGGGATCAACAGGTGTGGCATACAGTGTGGCCAGACAGATAGATCTTCATCTGAATTTGATCTTGGCCACTGTCCAGTCTTAAACAATCATCACACTTCTCAGAGCTCCTCTTATTTATGAGGTGGGCGATTGGACTGGATAGCTACCTGGAATTGTCTAGCTCTGGCTGTTCATCACAGTCTGCATGAGGATCCTGAACATGATCCTGTTTTGCTATGGCTCCCTGTGCTCCAGAACCATGTGTCTGGTCACATGGTATCATTTCTAGACCCACTCCTTACCTTTCTCTTATAAATCGTTTGTTGTCTCACCTATAGCGGAGTCACAGATGAGTGCCACACCCTCCCTGGTTTTTTCCTTCATGATTTCAATGTCAAACTCGATATTTTGGCTCCTAAACTAAACAGAAATAAATCCTTTCCTAGCATATGTCTGCTTACTGACACATTAGAAGGAGTTGACTTTTCTACCATGACTGTGAAAGGATGATTGATTCCTTAGTCTTGCTTTCAAGAAAGTCTGGTGTAGATGAAAGACCATCAGGGCCCCTTTCTAACCCTTAAGGAAAAGAAATGTATGTTTCTGAGACTGAGAATCTGGGCAAGTTTTAAAGTGTTTTGATAAGAAAACAAATATCCAAGGGAAGAAGAATATCTAACTTTCTTCTTTTTGCTTTCATCCTACACAGAGTTAGTTGCTCAAAAGTACTGTGGCTCTTTTAAAAGGGGAGCCACAGAGCTTGGACTCCGGTGTGGAGCAGTGTGAGCCCAGGGCAGGTGTTTTTCAGGAGCGCTGTGCAAAGCTGCATGAGTCAGCTTGGTAGCTGGCTTGCTTCATGGCTCAGAAAACAATGAAGTACTGGAGGGAAGCTGTGGGGAGAGCATCAGCAAAGAATCCCACTGTTTTTAAGTTTTTTTTTAAGACCTAGGAACAATGGAAGATGAAGGAGTGTAAGAATAGGTGGACTGGAACAAAGACAGAAGTTAGGTATGGGAGGGTGGGGAGTACAGGAAATAGGAGGGAGCTCAGGGAAGCCTACTGGGAGGCTACCTTAAGCTGCCATTAGCTTGGGAACTTAGATTTGCATAGCGGAGAATGGCTATTCCAGGCTGAGGAAACAGGATGAGCAAAGGCATAATGCATGCATTTGTGTCTTCTCCTGTGAGGTAATGGGTAAGTAGCTCATTCTTCAGAGCTTGGGTTGCTTCACTTGCAAAACTGCTCTAGTAATTCCTCCTGGGGTTTTGGAAGCATCACATTAGATGGTGTTTGTGAATGTTCAAGTTAGGTGTTTGTGAATGTTCAAGTTAGCGTTGGTTGCTTTCCTTCCATGATAGATGTCGCATTTTGCCAGCCTCACTCCCTGGTTCAGTTTATTCTTTCCTTGGAATCTATTTTTCTTCTACCCATGGAACTCAGACTTCTTTACTCATTGTCCAGGTCTCTCCCTGAAACAGGATGGAAAGCATGGTGTTCTGAAAGTAAGGAATGTCAAATGTGGCCAGACAAAAACCCATCACAATCAATATCATCGGGCTACAAAAGGAGTCTACTTGTTTACAGTATACAGAACAGGCTGAGGTAATTGCTAAAAGTTATCTCTGCATCCATTCACTGATGCACACACTCATTCATAGAAGATAGGGTCTTTGACTTGGGAACATAGTGAGAGCCAAGGGTTAAGTGTAAGACAAACAAGGTTTTTAACCTCATGAGTGTCTCTGCCAGCAGAGAAGTCCCACCTTCTTGCCATAAATATGGTGTTGTCCTAGTCTGTTAGCATGCTATAGCAAAGCACCATGAACTTGATGGCTTATAAACCACAGAAAGTCTATTTTCTCAGAGAAAGGTGCTGCTGGCTAGTTCTGGTGAGAATCCATTTTTTGGTTCATAGATCACACTTTTCTTGAAGCCTCATGTGATGGAAGGGGCAAAGGAACTCTCTAGGAGATTTCCTTTATAAGGTTACCAGGTAGTGCCCTCAACAGAGATCATTTCTACCCAGTGCCTCATCTCCCAACATCAGTACATTTGGGATTTGGACCAACACATGAATTTTGGGTGAGTTGGCAAAAACCCTTTTTAGTCTACAGCAGGTGATCTTTAAGGATGGGAAAGCCTAGGGTACTATGAAGATATGTGTGCGGAGACTATGATCCTCTGAACTCCCACCCTAAAAAATCAGCATAATGTCTAGGTAGGGAAGGAAGAGACATAGGGAAAGTCACATCCCAGCTAACATGAACAGCCCATGCAGCACCCTGAATCTGGAAGATCATGTGTGTTAGAAACACTCAGAGCTAGCCAGAGAAGAAGCGGTGGGAGTAAGAAGCAATGTGGTATAAGGACAGAGCTGGAGGGAGGCACAGGGGGCAGGCAGCTCGCCGTAGGGTACCAAAATCCTTGGTGGAAAGACCTCTCAACTCTGGATTCTACTTTTAGAAATTGATCAGAAAGAATTCATCCCCAGAGTTACGTAAAAATTGGCCTTTGATAGCTCTTGATGGTTTATAATTTAGTGTTTTATGTTTAAGTCTTTCATTTATTTGGGATTTAGGCATGACTTGAAATTCTATAAGTTTGGCATTGAAACGTAGCCTGCTGTCTCTTAGACAGCCTTTGAGGAAATCAGGGACCAGGGAGTCAGAAGTTTCTATTTCCCTCCTTAGAGGGATGTGAATGTCACTTCCCCTCTTTCTATTTTGTTTCTTCGAATTCTTTCTTTCCATACTGCAAGACCCGCTAGTTCAGTTCTCTAGAAATTCCCACGGGCTGAAAGCAAAGCAGAACTAGATGGTGGGGCAATCTGGGTAATGCTTCTGTATTCATGAAGCTTACCCTACACAGTGACTCAAATTGCCCAGAGACTATCCGTTTCTTCTAGACTTCTCCATTTTTCTAGTCCAGACTCCAGTCATCACAGAATCCCCTTCTACTCTCCTGCACCCCGAGGCGACCTCGAGTCAGTCCCCACTTCCTTCTGCCCGTTCATTCCTTCCATCCCCTGGCCTCCACCATCAGTCTGATCACCGATTTCCTTCACCCACTCTTTCCTCACCATGCTCCTGGAGGATGAGTCACTTCTGGTGCTCATGTCATGTTTGTCACTCTCAGAATCTCTCATGTTACATTTATATCTTTGCTTTATCCCTAGAACTCCTCATTGTTCACAATTGAAAGTTCAAATGCTAAAAACCCTACAGACACAGGAACCATAGAGCCTCACATAGGAGTTCATCACCAAAACTAAAAAAGATTGTTATTGTCCTTGATTAGCTGACTGGCTGGCTGGTGTTTTGAGAAAAGATCTTGCTCCTATATTTCGTCTATAAAATTTGGTACTACTCAATCTACATTCAATTTTTTTAAATAAAGACTTAAGAAAATTGCTAGTATGTACATTTGGTAGTTAGTATTAGTTGTCAACCAGACACAACCGAGGATCACCTGGGAAGAGAGGTGAGGGACTGTCTCCATCAGTCTGGCCTGGGGGTGACTGTCTTAATTAAGTTAATTGATGTGGGAAGACCCATTCCACTGGGGGTGGCACCATTCCCTAGCCAGGGGATTCTGAATCTTGTAAGAGTAGAAAGATGGAACTGGGCACAAGCAAGCAAGTAAGTGAACATGTGTGCATTGATTTCTCTCTGTTCTTAACTGTGGGCAATGTGACCAGTGGGTTGAAGTCCCTAACTTGACTTATCTGCAATGAGGGACTGTAAACCTGAATTTTCTTAAGCCAAATAAACCCTTTCTTCCAAGGTGCCTCTTGTCAGGTTATTTTATCACACCAATAGAAATTAAACTAGGGAAGCTCCGATGGTTGGTTCTTTTTGGAAATTTGGAGTGGTTTCTCTAGTTCAACCTCCTCTGAAGAGTAAGTCATCTTTATTCTATTCCTGTGAACATGGGGTTGCCCAAAAGGCTGGGAAACACCTTACAGCCCACTGAGAAACTGTACAGCTCTGACACAAGGATGCTCTTCCTTCTGGTACAATCAATATCTGTGGGTCCTTAACTCCCATCTATTTATCTTAGGTGTTTCCTTACAGATGGACAGAAGGCTTGGTACCTCTAGGGAGTCCTTAGAATCCTATGGTGTTTCTTTATACCTCCCAGAGTCTCTTCTAACTGGCCCTCCCAGAACCTTTCGGGTTGATCCTCATGGAATTGATGCTCTCCTTAGGCCAGGTTCAGTTTGCCAAGGCCCTTATGAAATGGGATGGTGTGGGGGTGGTCTCTCCTCTTGTCAAGTATTGGGTTTCAGTCACACTTTCATGGAACAGAGTTGACTTTCACATTGTGCTATACTGTTCTTTCTTGATATTCTTAACCAAGTTATCTCTTGAAGCAAGACCTGGATGTATAATTATCGTTATGCATTGATTCAAGGATAAGTGAGATTATTGCAAAACTATAATGCATATTGGGTATCATGGTGTGAGCCTGAAATTACAGCACCTGAAAGGCTGAGGCAGGAGAGTGTCTAGCTTTGAGGCTAGCCTGTGCTCTGTAGCAAGACCCTGCTCCTGTCTCAAAAAAAAAAAAATCCAGCTATTTAACCACCCCTTCCCAAAGAAGTTTTGGTTGGGGCAGAACTCACATGTGTGGCCCTAATGGAAACTAGTTGTCTCATTTCTCATTCTAGGAAGAAGAACTTTTAGAAGAGGACAGAAGAGAGTTTCTGTCATCTGGAATAGGGTTAGCTTCATCTTCTTTGTAGGATAGTTGTAAACAATAATATAATTGTGCATAATATAATATAATATAACAATAATATAAAATGTGCATTTCTTGGTGAAAATAAAAAAGATTTATTAATATTTAACCTGTCTATCTCATGTAACCTTAAAGTACTTTGAAACTTGCTGTTCTTGTAGAAATATCTCTAATGTACATACTTGGCCAATTAACAATCCCATAGTTTCCAGTATCTGGACAGGAAACCGAGCCCCTGGGAAGGTAGGTGAGTTGGCCATGGACAGTTAGGTAATATTTTACAAGATGAGAGCTAAAACTGGAGGTGCACTCCACCTGAATCAATCTTTTGCTTTGCCTCTGAATCACACCTTGCTCTGTGTTGGCTGTGCACAGGTTAGCCTGGTGGAACTGTAACAAATTCCACTTCCTGGGACAGAGCCCAGCCCTCTGAGTGTTTCCTCTAAGCTTGACAAAGTTTTGAATGCTAAAGAGGATATAAATGTAATTCAAGGCTCTAGGAATCTAGAATCACAGAGTTTTCAGTGGACTGAAAGTTAAAAAGATTGAGATTTTATATGCCTTTGGTTGGGATGCAAGTCATAGGTTTTTAAAAAGCTAACATATATCTAACATGAAGCTCCTTCACCCTTCCATCCCTAAGTCTTTATTTACCTGAGAGATAGGAAAGTATATCTTTATGTAAACATTTTAAAAGGGATGTTCATAGCAATATGTTTCATCATTGCTAAAAATGGAAATAACTCTAAGTCTTTAACAAGTGCCTGGATAACAATGGCTAAGCCATATAATGCAGAACTACTATTCAACAACAAAAAGGAATGAATTACGGCACATGCCTTTAATCCCAGCACTCAAGAGGCAGAGGTTAGCCAATATCTATGAGTTCAAGACCAGCCTGGTCTACAGAGCTATTTCTGGACAGCCAAGGCTACACACAAAAAAACCCCCTTGAAAACCAAAATCAAAATCAAACCAAAACCAAAACCAAATCAAAACATAAGGAATGACCATGTGGGACAGTATGTGCCTCAGATTGATGGTGCAAGATGGCAGGCAGGAAGAGAGTGCATACTATGTGCTCCACTTATACCAAACTCTAGAAAGTATGAACAAGTCCATGGGGATAGCAGGCTCCGATACTTAGTAAAGGGAGTGAGGATAGAGCAGAGATGGGGTCCACCATGGGGCAGGAGGATAAGGGATGTGCTCAGCATCTTGGTCCTGTCACTTAGTTTCACTGTACGTCTGTCTATCAATTTAGTGAACTGTGCATTTTAAATTTGTAGGTTTTAAAAAAGACTTGATGATATATTTTATGCTATTTTTTTTGTTTGTTTTTGTTTTTGTTTTTTCAAGACAGGGTTTCTCTGTGTAGCCCTGGCTGTCCTGGAACTCACTCTGTAGACCAGGCTGGCTTCAAACTTAGAAATCTGCCTGCCTCTGCCTCCCAAGTGCTGGGATTAAAGGCGTGCGCCACCACTGCCTGGCAACGCTGTTTTTTTATGATCAAGGACTTAAAATAAAGTTGTGTGTGTGTGTGTGTGTGTGTGTGTGTGTGTGTGTGAGAGAGAGAGAGAGAGAGAGAGAGAGAGAGAGAGAGCATGTGCATGAGTGTGTGTGTGTGTGCACATGTGCGTAGCTGTGCGCTTGCACCCACGCATGCCTTCTATCACATGAGGCCAGGGGGTCAAACTCAGGCCTTCAGATTTGTCAACAGGTGCTTTTTACACAATTGAGCCAACTTTGTGGTCTCTAAATTTGCATGTTTTATGTTAATTATTGCAAATAAAGCTGCTAAGAGAACATATCTAAGGATAAACAAACAAGTGCTCACTCCTGGGTCTCCTATGTTTGTGGTAATCAAGGATACTCATTGATAACAATGACTCCAGTCTCCCTGACTGTCCTCATCTACACACCATGACTGTCTTATAAACCTGAGGACCTGTGGTGTTCCCTCAGTGTCCTCTGTATCATTCAGGAGGGAGAGCTAGGCCTTTGCAGCCTTGTATTCCCGGAACTCATACACATGTTCGCTTATAGTCTTTGGTCAAATCCCTTCTTTACACACCTTTCTCTGTGATTTCCTATGGTGTAGGAAGCTTAAATTTTAGGATCTTTTATTCCCATGTATTTGGTTAGAAAATCCTTTATAATTACATCTCTCTCCTCTCTGACTCCCTCTGTGTTTTTCTCTGTTTCTCTGTCTGTCTGTCTCTCTCTCTCTCTCTGTTTCTGTCTCTTTGTCTCTCTATCTGTCTCTGTCTTTCTTTTTCTCTTTGTGTATGTCTGCAGCAGAACAGAGATGACTACTCAATAAAGCTGTTTGTTTAGGGGCCCCTCCTTCACCAGTTGTGCACACCCAGCATGCAAGTCATGCCAGGGCAGGTTTCCCAGATGCCTGTCCGTGCCATAGTACCCCTTCAGGTCACAGGATGTGCCTGGGCGTATTGGATCTTTGGTCAGTGACAGGCTTCAGTGGGAATTCCCACCTCTTATGCAGAAGGAAGTCGGGTGGAGCAGTTGGTCACCTGCACATGTAAACCCCACAATCTGAAGACTTTCCATTTCTAAGGTTGGAGGAGAAGGGAAGAGCCAGAGGAGGGAGGGGAAGGAAATAAGGCAAGAGTGTGTCTCTGCCCAGAGAAACTTAAGTTGTTTGTTCTGCTCCAGTCTCCAACTGGTGTAAACATGCACCTTTCTCATCTGCTAATCTTCATAATGTGGTTACACTTTAAATTTTCTAGATCAAGAATTGGTGCTGTTATTACGATACACAAATATACTCAGTCCAGATATACTTAGTCTATTAAGCACTCTTTCTGGCCACTTACTCATTCTGTCTTTCCTTAGAAACTGTCTTCTCTTTCTCATTTTCTTAGTTTCCTATGTATCAGTAGGGTGGTGTATAATTTCTGTTGGCAAGGCCTGGTTAAGAGAAGAAATACATGCTGGGCCTGTTGTCGTAAGCCTGTAATCCAGCTACTCTGGAGGCTGAGGCAGTAGGTTTGCTTATTCAAGGGGTGCCTGGACAGCCTAGTGACATCCTGTCTCAGCAAATGAACAAGCTGAGGCTGTAGCTCCTTGGCAGCATGCTTGTCTAACATAAGTAGGGCTCTAGTTCAATTTCCAGTAACACACACGCACACGCACACACATGCACACGCACGGACGTGCACACAGACATACACAAAGGGAGAGAAAGACAGAGACAGAGAGTTAGATAGACAAAGAGGCAGTGAGGAAGAGAGACACAGAGAGATAGAGAGAAACAGAGAGAGAGACAGAGACAGAGACAGAGAGGAGAGAGATATAATTATAAAGGATCTTCTAACCAAATACATGGAAATAAAAGATCCTAAAATTTAAGCTTGATTATTTTCACAGAGGATTCCTTCAGGAGTACCATTAATTGTATTGCAAACTTGCCAGTACTTATTTAAATCTGCCTGTAGATTCAGATATGTTAGGCAGCTTGTTTCTACCTCACAGGGGCATCCCTAGAGCTCTGCAGTCTGCATCAGTTTGGACTGTGGTCATTTGGTGCTGTTCCCAGCTTTTTCTTTTCCTCGCTATAGCATCAATTCCCCTCTCTTCTCTCCTGTCTTGGATTTTGTTTCCCACTTGGGAGAAGGTGTGTGAATAGTAGAAATCTCTTTAGGAATTTTCCTGGGTGGCAATTTCTTCATTCTGACATTTGCTTGATAGTACATCTGGGTATAGAATTCTAGGTTGAAGTTGGTTCTGCTTCCAGACTTGGCAAGCATTGCTCCATTTTATTCTAGCTTCCAATACCGCTATGAGGAAGTTGGACTCCATTCAAATGTCTAGTTCTTTTTATCTGACTATTCTTTCTGTCTGCAATGTCATGTGACTATTGTCTTCTTATTCTCAGTATTCTGGAATTTTATGATGTAGGTACATTTTCATTCATTCTGTGAGGTATTTAATAGGCTATTGAATTTGAAAACCTGTGTTCTTTAAGTTTTAAAAACTACTGATTATTTCTTATTGGTTTTTTCTTACCTTAAAAATTATGCATGCATTGTGAGTATGTATGCTCATATGTGTGTGTGTGCACGTGTGTAAGTGTGTGCATGTGTGTATACATGTGTGTGTGAGTGTGTGCATGTGTGTGAGTGTGTGCATGTGTGTGAGTGTGTGCATGTGTGTGAGTGTGTGCATGTGTGTGTGAGTGTGTACATATGTAGTGCAGAGAACAACTTTGGGTGTCATCCTCAGGAATGCTCTCTACCTCCTTTGAGACAAGGTTAATTATTTATTAGCTTTGTTATTATATTTATTTATTAGCTTTGTTATTATCAATTAGTCTAGCTGACTAGTGAGTCCCAGGAATCCTCTCTCCTCTTCCGTGCTGGAATCACAAACATGGGCCAACTTGCCTGGCATTTTTATGTGAACTCTAGGGATTAAACCCAGGTCCTTGTGCTTGCAAGGCAAGTACTTTACCGACTGAGCCAAACACTCCAGCCCTATCTCTAATCCTCTTATCTAGTCTAGTTTTCAAGTCTTTATCCTTTTCTTTACTTTCTAGGTGGTTAACCACCATCTCTCAGCTCTTCTATACTCTCATTTCTCTGACATTTTAATATATTTTATTGCTTAAATATCCCACCTGCTGGACATCATAGTATTTTATTATTGTTCCACAGTTTCACTGTCTTTTTAGCATAATGTATTGCATTACATACGGAGATACTTACCTACTTAGTATATATTCATAATATTTCTAAACTTAAAAGATGGAGATAGGGTCTTTCTGTGGTTGCAAAGGCTTAGTCTTCATCTCCCGAAACTCAAATGTCCTTCCTGCCTCAGCCCTCTGATCATCGAGAACTACAAAAGTGTGATACCTCCGTTGTGTCTGATGCACATCAGCTTTTGTTTGTTTTTCATTTTTTCTCTTCCAATGATCTTTTGTTCCTCTCTCTCTGCCATTATGTGCTGGTTTATTTGTTGTCCTTCTCGTGAGAAATCTGCAGGTTTTTTTTAATAATCTTACGTTTTTAGAATGGGTGTTTCTTGTGTGGATTGGAACATCTGAGTAAATGGTGAGGCTTATAGGCTGCGGAGATCACTGGTTTGTATCTCATCAGGGCGATTGGGTGGAGGGGTCTTAATAATAGTTTTGGCTTGATTCTGAGCATAGCCTCTTTTGCTTTCCTGCCTAGAGGAGAAAGGCCTTCTGTCTTAGTTACTTTTCTATTTCTGTGATAAGACACTATGACCAAGAAAACTCATAGAGGCAAGAGTTTATTCGGGGCTTACAGTTTCAGAGAGTGAGTTCCTGACCATCATGCAGGGAGCATGGCAGCAGGCAGGCATGGAGCTGGAGCAGTCACTGAGAGCTCATATCAATCCATAAGCGCAAGGCAGAGAGAAGGAGACACTGGAAATGATGCAAGTCTTTCAGAACCTCAAAGCCTGACTCTAGGGACACACCTACTCAACTACTGCCACATCTCTTAATCCTTTCAAACAGTTCCACTAACTGGGAACCACAAATCAAATATATGGGCTTATGGGGACAGAGACTAGCCTGAATTAGGTATGGGGGAAGCCAGGATTCTTCACAGAAGACTTTCTGCCTTCAGGAACTGTCTTGTTTTCAAGACTCTCTTTTTTTCTTACCTGGCATCCTCCAGTACAAAGCCACTTCATTTTCCAGATTTTACAGAATAAGATTCCTGGTAGTTTGCTAAGAGCTATTCTGGGAACCTAATCATCCATTTTTTCCTGATTATTTCATTTTTATTTTTCTACTATATGTTAAATTATTATTATCCTGTTTTCTAAAATCACAGAACCAATTGGCAGCCTGCATTTTATGTGTATATGTATGTGTGCATGTATGTGTGCACGTGTGTATATCCCCACACATATGCTTATGAAGTTCAGGGGAGGCATCAGGTACCTTCCTCCATTATTTTTTGCATAGGTCTCTCACAGAACCTAAAGCTTTCTGTTTCAACTAGGCTGGTTGACCAGAGAGTTCCTAGGACCTACTTGTCTCTGACTCCCAGCGGTAGGCCATATTTTTCCATGCTTAGCTTTTTATATGGCTACTGGGGATTTGAACTCAGGTCCAGTTACCTTCACAGCAATCATTCTTACCTACTCAAGCTATTTCTGCAGCCCTTACCTCCACACCATGTCAGCATTTTAAACTATAGCTTTCTTGTATTAACTTATTCTTTGGCATTTTCATATCCATGTCTAATAGGTTCTGATCATACACATTACCCACCCCCCCCCATTGTCTCTTATGCTCCCCCAATCTCACAAGCCCCTCCTCCCCCACACTCCCACCACACTTTCATGTCTTACATGGTTTTGGTTTGTGATCCACTGGAGTTAACCAGGGCTGCCTGTGTGGGCATGGGTGTGGAACAATGGCAGGAGGCATGAGTTACTCACCAGTGGCCACATCACTGAAGACAATGACTTCCTCTTCCTCACAGTTCTGGATAGTCAATAGCTCTCCTTCGAAGGGCTGGGCCTCATGAGCCCCTGCCATATCTGTGGCTGAATGCTTATAGGCTCAGTCTACATACAGATCATATGCAAGAAATCAGAGCTGCTATGGAATCACAAGAACGGCACCTTGTCCTGTCCAAAGACAGCATCTCAGGATCCTTATCCCCAGCCTCTGGCTCTTATGTTCCTTCAGTCCTCTTCCCTAATGTTTTGTGGGTCATGGAGTGATTGACAAGACGCTATGTGCTCAATGGTCATTTGTTCTTAGCACCTTGACTAGCCCCGAGTCTCTGCTTTAACAGCTCTTCAATGACAGCTTTGTCAAGTAAAAGTGACAGGTGACAAACTGCTCCTAGCTAAATTATTTTGTTTGTGTGTTTTGATATATGCCTATCAAATTGTCTCCACTGCTGAGGACATACCAGTTCCTCTTAAGCCTCTCTGTAGTCTGTCCCCTTTTCCCCTTCATTCCAAACAAACCCAGATCTGTTTTTGTCCCCATAGATTACTTCATGTTTTCTATAGTTTATATGAATGGAATCCTACATGAATCACTGTTTTGTGTGTGTGTAAGACTCTATTGTTCTTAATCATCTTACAAACAGTCTTACTTATTGACCAACTCATTCCCAAAGGTGCAGGATTCTGACTGGTTCTTTCCCTTTCTCCTGCCCACATAGGTCCAGCCTCCATGTGTCCAGCCGCTTTCCACTGTCCAAACCAGTTCATGTATATTTGTTGTTCATTTTTTATTACTTTATTTCTTCCACAGTTATACATGTGGAAGTTAGAAGAAGACAATTTACAGAGCTGTTTTTTTTCCTTCTACCAGTTGGGTCCTGGAACTCAAACTCAGGGCACTTGTGCTTGGCAACCTTACTGGCCCCCACATTAAATAGGTTTGAGTTTAAAAATCTACCATGTAAGTCATTTTTATCTTTCCATCATGTGAGTAATGGAGAGTCAAGCTCAGGACATAATCCTTGACAGCAAACACATCTCACTGCCCCTCAAAAACAACTTCTATTTATTTGTTTGTTTGCTTGCTTGCAGAACTCCTGTGTGAAGCTGGGAACTCCTGGGTTGCTGTTGTTAGTGTGAAGTCGGTGAACTGAAGAACTGCCTGGTGGATCTAAAGAATTCAGGTTCCCACTCCCTGCTCCCTGTTCTCGAAGTTTTCTTCTCTGTTCTCAGCATCCTTGTGGGTTAATGTTTTAAGAAGAAAGCAGTGTGAAGCACAACAGAACCCTTTAATGTTCTTCTAATGGGGTTTGGGAAAAGGAGCAGCATTAGCTGTAAGAATGCGTATTCATACCATCATTCTGAAACTTGGAATACGTGTTCAACAGAAGGTCCTGAAAAAGATTAAGGTTCCCTTAGGTCTGAAAGTACAATTATGGGAGAAAAAAGAACAGGTGATGTTTTATCCTTCACTTGGTTATGATGAACAAGTAGCACCCAACCCATTCCCCATTTCCTCCCTCCCTTCTCCTTCCCTCCCTCTCTGTTCTCATCCTCCCTCCCTCCTGCTCCCCAACTGTCACAGCCGCCATGGAAATATCTTAAGAAGGGACTGTGCCAGCTCAAGGACGAAGGCAATACTTTTTAAGGATAAAAGAAACTGGGCAACTCAATTAAGGATGCAGACCAGTGGTGATATCTCTTGCGCCAGTTAGACAAGCCTTCCTGGCCAGGGAGAGGCAGGAAGGGAGGCAGAGATAAACTGCTGAGTCTGGAGGGACTCGGCTATAGGGAAGTCTCAAGTCCAGAGAGAACTTTTTTATGGCTGGGCACAAAGTATTTTTTCCATCATGGAAAAAAGGCACAGTGGAGGTTCAGTGGCCAATGAGCCAGGCTGTGGAGAGACTCACCTGGGGTGTTTGGGAACCAGGCTCAGGTAGAGAGTACCAACTTCTCATTGAGCCTTTTCATTCCTGATCTTTGAAAATGGAGGACAAAGATCCCTGAAAATGTGGAGTAGGTAGAAGGACAAGCATGGATGATAGTGTTTTCCAGTGGGCCCCAGAGCCACTGCCTAGCTTTCTCTCGGAGCCTCTGTGGAGGTTACAGGAAAGGCAGGAGGCTCTTAACTCTGCTGGATGGCATCGACCGAAGGAACCTTAAAACAGCATCTGCTATCTCTTTCGATGAATGTTTAGAGGTTACTACTTCCTTTTGCAGAGGAAGTTCTACAAACATTCCACTTCCAGCCTTAAAAATAGCAAAGTGCCAAGGCGTTGAGAACTCTCTACGCCGGGGAATTCCCAAGGAAGTAGAGGCTGAGTTTTGTGGGCACCAAGTGAATCCAGAGAGATTACTCAGTAGCAGTTTGTAGTAATAGCAGAAACCAGAATTTCCATGCGCGTTTGCCAACTGAGTATCTAATGATTTCAATGGATAGGGGAAAAAATAGCTGTGGGTAAAAGAGTTCAGCCACAGGTCTCCACCCATCGTTGTTCACCCAGAAGCCTGTTTCTCTTGAGATGCCCTTGGAACTATCTGTGGGAAAAGGGAGTGAGTGGGTCTGCTTTGTACTATTGTCACGACAAATAGAGATGACCGCCAAGCGTGCAGACATTCCACAGACTCAGAGTCCCGTAATGCAGCTCCTAAGGAGTGAGTGAGGAATGTAAGCGGTGCAGGAAAGACCTACTGCTTGCTCTGTGGGGATGGTCAGTCATTGGATAGAGGTCAGTTTGTGAATAAGGCATCAGTTCATGAGACCAGGGGAGCAGTACGTTCATTCCCGATGTTACTACTAATCTGTCCATGTGAACAGTCCCGCTATGAGGATCAAGGCAAGGACTCACTTTTTGAATGAAAGCCCCTCAACCAGCCTGGACTTTTCCTGGTGTTTTGGGGGATGGGGTAACTAGTATATTATTTCCACACACTGTTTTAAAACATAGTTATCTTACCCAAGAGATGTATGGGGGTGAGTCAGCCTGGGGCCAGAGGAATCAGTCTCCCAAGAAAAGGAGGGCAAAGTTCAGGGCGCAGAGGATGACCATATTCCTGGGGTAAAAGGAGATAGCTAGCCAGGAAGTAGAAGTTATCTTGTAAGTTCTTTCTGGGTTTCAATTTCCTTATCCAAAGGTGTCACCTTTGGTGTCATAATAATATTTATTATTATGTTCTTCTCCAAGGCGCCAAGCCCAGATGCTGGGCTGAAAAATCAAACTCATTCCTATAAACTGTTCTGCGGGTAACACATGACTTAATGCAAAATGTACAGTATAGTACTTTTGTTGCTTCTAGGCCATGTTTGGTCTGTGATCTGGGACACTTCTTGCCACTTAAATAACCAAGGAGACAAAAGCATGTTGTAAGGAGAGGAATGGAGGGGAGTACTGGCTTCCTCCAGGGAAGGGCTGGAGGACCAGATAAGAGGGACAGACAGAGGCAGAGTGGCCAGAGCCTCTGCCTTCACAAGTTGGATGCCAAACAGGGCAGCAGTGGATTGTTTTCTCTCTCTCTCTTCCCTCTCTCTCCCTATCCCCTTTCCTCCTCCCCTCCCCTCCCCTCCCCTCCCCTCCCCTCCCCTCCCCTCCCCTCCCCTCCCCTCCCCTCCCCTCCCCTCCCCTCCCCTCCCCTCCCCTCCCCTCCCCTCCCCTCCCCTCCCCTCCCCTCCCCTCCCCTCCCCTCCCCTCCCCTCCCCTCCCCTCCCCTCCCCTCCCCTCCCCTCCCCTCCCCTCCCCTCCCCTCCCCTCCCCTCCCCTCCCCTCCCCTCCCCTCCCCTCCCCTCCCCTCCCCTCCCCTCCCTCCCTCCCTCCCTCCCTCCCTCCCTCCCTCCCTTCCTTCCTTCCTCCCTTCCTCTCTCTCTCTTTCTCTTTCTTTCTTTCTTTCTTTCTTTCTTTCTTTCTTTCTTTCTTTCTTTCTTTCTTTCTTTCTTTCTTTTTCCTTTTTAAACATACTTGGAAGTCTCCTTAAACATGTCAATTTTGCAGGTGAGAAAAGTAAAAGAAGTCAAGAGTAGCCACGGGTCAGTGGGAAAGTCTGCGTAAAGGCTGGGGTTCCCAGTGAAGTGGACCATTAGTGGACTTATCTTTGAACCTCATGACTAAGTTTAGATATTTTTTGGAGAGTAAAAATGGAAGCATTAACAGTGGTGGCTATCACCTGTGAGCTAGTCTACAGTGGATAAAGCTGGTCATAGTAGTCCAGTAGTTAGGGACAGAGGCTAAGTCAGTATGTGTGTGCACATGTGTGTGGTATATGCACGTATAATATGGGTGCACACACATACACACACACACATCTAATGTGTATACATGCACACGTGTGTGCATGTGGAGGCTGGAGTTTGATGTTGGGTGTTTTCATTCTTACTTTCTACCTTATCTTTCAAGACCTAGTCTCTCCCTGAAGCCAGTATTTACTGTGTGACGAGATCAGCTGATCAGTGAGCTCTGGGGGTCCACTTTTCTGTCTCCCTAACTTCTGTTTCTTGCATGACCACACTGGGCTTTTATGCAGTTCCTGGGAATCTGAAATCAGGTCCTCACACTGGCACCGTAAGCCCTTAACTAAGGAGCCATCCCCCAGCCTTCAGGTGGGTGTTCTGAGGATTGGGTTCTGTTTTCTCAATCTTTGTTTTGACTATAACAAACCACTGGTCTTTTCTCTGCCTCTGTTTTTATTTTCTTCTCAAAAGGAAGGGAATGGCACATCTGTTGTTATGAAGTCATGTCATAGGAGGAGCAAGGTGACCCACAGCTTTGTCTCTGAACTGTGGCATTGTAGGTTTCCCAAACACCTGTCATATCTTTACCACCCTGGCGCAGCCAGCACTGCCTCTGTGCTAACCCCCTTCTCCCCTGGCATGTGCTGATCGATCTCTATATGTCTCGTGGTAGAAACTCTTCTCGGTTTGAGGTCCTAACTTAGGCCCTACCTTTCCTATGAAAACTCCTGAAACTTCCTCTTGCTCCCTCCTTTCCTTAAAGGAGAGTTTCTTTCTTTTTGTAGCCCAGGGGCTGTCTCTTCACACTTCTCAGGATGCTTACACGGGCCTCCCAAGTCTGAACAATGAGCACCCCTCATGTGGGTTCCTGCCCAGACTAGCAGAATATACCTTGTATATGTACTTATACACATCATATATGCAATTATTTACATCTATATGTAGTTTTACATATAGACATTGGATATTTTATATATAAAAATATAGAATTGCATATATGTATCATATCTAGACAGTCACCAGTATTAGAATAAAATTATGTGTATAAACTGTGATTTTACTATTATTAAATATTCTAAAAAGAATACTTACTTATGACATACAATATTCTCCTTCAAAGCATTTTTAACAGCTGCATATGAGATACTAAATGTTAATTAATTGGTTCCTGTTTTATTTCTTTTCTCATTAGTGTTTTGAATAACAATCCAATAAACACTGATAAAGTGCATAAAGGTCATTGCTAAGGTCTCTCAGCCTTACTCCAGGGTCTCTGCCCTGACTCAGGAATTTCTTGAATCATGAACCCCAGGGGCAGAGATCACACATGTTTTCACTCCCTTTCTTCTGCACATGGCTTCCCTGGGCTTCTGGAGTCCATGGCAGCTCCTCATTGTGTGGCACAGAGCTGAGAAGCCCTCAGGGGCTGTGTTGTTGGAAACTCCCAGAGAACTGCCTTATTTTCAGGTCTCAGCCCCTCCCCTCTGATTTGTGTAATCTCTTTATGCTCTCTAGAGATGAGGATGCTAAGTCCCCTATATGAAATGGCCCAGTGTTGGCCTGGAGCCCAGGACATCCTCCCACCGACTATAAGAGAATTATGGATGATGTAGGGCCTACTACACTGTAAATGCTCTGTGAGGAGCTGTTAGGCTGGACCATTAGGCACTAATAACAAGAAAGAAAAGCCTGCATTTGTTCAACAGAGAGGCAATTTTTTTCCTTATGCAAATTTGATCCATATTGATTTAAAACATATAGGCAAGGCTAGCAGAATATACCTTGTATATGTACTTATACACATCATATATGCAATTATTTACATCTATATGTAGTTTTACATATAGACATGGATATTTCATATATAAAAATATAGAATTGCATATATGTATCATATCTAGACAGTCACCAGTATTAGAATAAAATTATGTGTATAAACTGTGATTTTACTATTATTAAACATTCTAAAAAGAATACTTACTTATGACATACGATATTCTCCTTCAAAGCATTTTTAACAGCTGCATATGAGATACTAAATGTTAATTGATTGGTTCCTGTTTTATTTCTTTTCTCATTAGTGTTTTGAATAACAATCCAATAAACATTGATAAAATGCATAAAGGTCATTGCACATCATTGATTGTTAGTTAACAGCATTTACAACTGTTTCCCATAAGTAGAATTAGGGTCAAAGCAGAAGCATTTTGAATATTTCAGTGTCTAGTGCTGTATTAAACCCTTTTGTTCAGGATTTACTGTGTTCAGCATGACTCAGAGTTTGCTGGAGGGGGAGGTGTGTGGTTCTCTCCTTGCCTTTCCAGACCTCCTTGGGTGAGGTCAGAGTCAGGCCAGGTAAGATGGGGCACTGCCCCAGCAGGTCCTGCTTCCTGCACTTCCTTTTCTTCTCTTGAGCCTTGCTAACTTTGTCCAGTTTTAGCTCCAGCAACCCTGGCGTGTGGGAGGAGGTGGGGCTGGAAGAAGGGGTGCAGAGTCTCTGGGATCCGGGATCACGTTGTATAATCTGGTCTAGGGTAATCCAAGTGATTTTAGTCTCGAAAGGCAAGAGGAAAAAATGTTACTGAAATTGTCAAAGTACAATATTTAATGTTTAAGAACTATAACTTTCTTACTAATATATAGGAGACTTGTGTCAAAGATGTATTCAACTCATTATTGGCAGAGCCAGCATATGGCACAGTTGATTAAAGGAATTTATGCTTTCATAGAGATGTACTGACTCATATATTTATGGCACCAGCAGAATAAAAAAAGGCTGGAAGAAAGTTGTAAGGTTAGATACAAAACAGGAGAGCAGGGTGTCGGGCACATGCCTGTAATCCTAGATCTTGGGAGTTAGAGACAGGATTAGGAGCTCAAGGCCAGCCTGGGATACCTAAGACCCTGTCTCAAAAAACTAAAAGCCACAGCAAACAATTGACCAGTCAGAGAAACGGGACAACCACATGACAGTTGGCGTTACTTTTTCACTGGGCTGGAATAACTGGTTACACTGGACGAAAGACCCCCACCACTCCTCAGTCTCTTTGCAAGGTGACATCACACTGTGCAGTCTGGATCTGAATCAGTAGTCAGGAATCACATAGGCACTGTCATCTAGAGGTGTGAGCAAAAGATCATGGGTTCATCGGGACTCCTGTGAGCACACGTATTTGTTGTGTTGTCTATAGCTATCTTGCTGCTCCAAGGTACTGACAGAGAACTCGCAGGCTCCATGCCTGAAGAGTTACTGTCTTATCTTTTACAGAAAAAGGAGATCTGTGGGTCTCAGACCCAGACCATTAGCTGCTCTAGAAATAGGCTGCTTAGTTTCTAAATTCTGATCACATAATGTATGTAATGTGTGTGATGTGAATACATACTTTTTTTCCTTTAAGATAGGGTGTCACTCCACAGCCTAAGCTGGTGTAGATTTCACTAGACTGGCCTTGAATTTGAGGCAGTCCTCCTGCCTAAGCCTCCCACGTGTTAGTATTACAGTCATGTGCCATCATGCTTTTTCTTAACACAGTCCTTTAGTCTCTTTCCTTCTGTCCCTTCTGTCTCAAGTCTCCTTACTTTATTTTCTATGATGACAAGTTTCAGAAAAAGAGACAGAGGTCTAGAGAGTTGGGTATGGAAAAGAAAGGGGGTGTGTAGAGATGTGTGCACGTGATAGGGTGATGCTTGGGATTGTGTACATAACCCATATGGTTCTTGGAAGCAAGAACATCTGAATTATTATTAAAATGACATTTTAAAATTGCTGGTGTGTGTATATGCACAAGCTTATAGCACTCTTGGGGGCATGTGCTATATCACCGATAAGTGGGTGGAGTTTTCTAGAGTGGGTCTCAGTTCTGGTGCTGAGTGACACAGCAGGGATGATAAGGGACCAGGGGGACCAGGCAGCCTGTATGGTGCACGAAGAGGGATGGCAGAGCTTTGTAATGACACTGAACACTGTGACTTCTGACTTGAAAGGCTACGTGGGAGCGCTGGCTTCCTCCAGTGCCTGGCTGATATTCCAAACTTCCTTTTGAAGTTCAAGGCATTTGCAGTTACTTGAAACTCAATACATATCATCAAAATTATTGGAATTATAGATGGAAGCACCTACATTTTCTTACCATTTTAGATTTGACTTATAAAGCTTGTATTTATGAAGCCATTTTCTTTTGTACAGCAAAGAGGAAAAACCCTTTCTTTTTAAAATCAACACTCAATTATGTCACTGCTTGCTGCCTTGACTCACCCTCTGAATATTTAATTGTATTTTGTAACATACTTGAGTGCACCCCATCTCTCTCCTGTCTCTTGGGGTCTCTCTATGTAGTTTAGGGTGGCCTTTACCTCGTAGTAATCCTTCTGCCTGAGCTTCCTGAGCGCACCATACCTGACTTGAAGTTGGGGTTCTTGACTCTCTTGCAAAGGACGTCAGGATGACATCAGTGTGAAACAAGGCTGCAGTTCACTAAGAAAGGTTTCACCTTAGATTTCAGCGTGGCTTTTAAGTGGGAGAGGCACCAAAGAAAACAGCACAATGGTGGTGATACCCTTGCCATCAGCATGCTGAGAGCAGTCTCATGGACAGACATGATGGAGCTGCCAGGCACCTCTATTCTATTCTATTCTATTCTATTCTATTCTATTCTATTCTATTCTATTCTATTCTATTCTATTCTATTCTATTCAGCACCACCTCCCTTCATTGTCTCCCCTACAAGACTCTTCTGAAATTGGCTTTTTTTTTCTCTCTCCCATATTCCTGACTTCCCCCTCCTAATTCCATGATTCATCTTCATTTACTAATGGGCCACAACAAATCTGTTTTAAATATAAAAAACCCTGTCTGCCCTTGCCTGACTTTCCATCCCTCTCTGAAAGCATTTTCATTTTACAAAAAATTACTCAAAGGCGTCTCTTTTGAAAGAGCATCTTGCTGTGTAGCTCAGGGTAGCCCTGAAGTCCCATTTTCCTGATTAAGCCTTGCCGCCGCCACGCTCTGGTTCCAGAGGCTTCTTTTGCTGGCCCTGCCCGCACGTGCCTTTCATTCCTTTCTTAGTTCATTCCAATTAGGTTGTTTTGTCCTCAGATTCTTCCTCGCTTTTGTTTTAGGGCTATCAGTGAATTTTAAAAAAAAAAGAAAGAAAAAAAAAAAGAGGAATAAAAAGGAAAGGAACACAGTGGCTCCTAGGGTGAATCCTTTAGGAGGGAAGGAGAACACTAGATAGAAACAATACAAGTTTTGTAGATCTAAACATGATGGCCTAAAAGGGAAAGAAAGGCTTCTTCTTAAAGCCTGAAACAGGGAGAGAGAGCGCGAGAGAGCGAGAGAGCGAGCAAGCGAGAGAGAGAGAGAGAGAGAGAGAGAGAGAGAGAGAGAGAGAGGCTCCGCAATCAGAGGGATAGAAGGATGAGCCAGAGGTGCCTTTGTAACTCAAAATCAGTCTGTAAGCCCCACCTGCCCAGGAACCAGTGTATTTTCTGGAGTACTGGGAATTGTAGTCTTGGGAAACAATAAAGCCTCATGGGAAAGTCAGTGGTCCACTAGTTTGTCCTTCTAAGCCCCTGAAACAGGTGGCTCGAGGCCATTCCAGAGGGGAAACTCTAGACGAATGTTCCTGACCAAAGTCCACCTCTTGGTCAGTATTGAATAGTTAATAATTTCTTGGTTTAGATTTGGCCCAAAATGGTGGAGTTGGTTTTTCTGGTGAATCACAGAATTAACATTTCTACAAAGAGCGACCATTAGAACAGTCCCCAACTCCCGCAACACCCCCCAGCCCCCCGGGCCTCCCAGGGGGATCTCTGACCAGATCTGCCTAACAATGAAAAATTTGACTTTTTATAATCTTTTAGGGATAGTTGGAAGTTTTACATCATGTGATTTACTTCAATATAGTGTACACGACAAAGACTGTGGGGGAGCATGATAACCATAAATTGTGAGCTGTCTGTCATACAGCACAGACTATTTCTTAATTCTCTGTCACAGAGTTGAGGGAGGCGTCGCCTGACTCAGATAATAGGGCCTGTCTTAATGGTGCAGGCCTGAGCCCGAGCAAGACCCTTTAGTTTTCCTGTGTTCTGCTGGTGCCAAACCCACATCCAGGCTCCCGCCATTACACTTGAAGTTCCTCTTCTCAGCTTGTTGTTTCCCAGGTTCCTTTGCGTGATAGGTGCTTTTATGCAAATGCTACCATCTATTTGCAACAGCCCAGTAATTCTCTGTCATGTCCCTGTGCTTGCTTAGTTTTCTATCATTGGGAAGGAACTAAATCACAGAGGGCTAGAGCTGATGACCAGACCTTGATCCACCCCCACGTTATGACAGAGGGGAAGTGAGGTCAGAGGGAAGGTGGGCCAGGCTTCCACTCTGGCTGTCTTTTCCATTAGTTGGCACTGACTGCAGTCAGAGCTCTGACATCCACTGTGATCACTCTTGGATGTCATCCAAGTCAGCAAACACACCCTTAGGGCAGAATCTCGGTGCTGATCTTCACTCCCAGTGTGAGCTTGCCCTTCACTTACCAAAGAAGCAGAACTGCCGGCTTCTTGCTTATCCTGGGATAGGAAGTTCCATTGCCCTAGGCTAGTAGAACTCCTGGGACTTAGAAAAAAGGGACTATCTAAGCATCCAGAGGCCAGAAAAGGACTAACACACTTTCTGAGCCATGATGGCCTCCTTTTTTTCCTAACACCACTGATGGAAGTCCTGAATAGGTTGTTTAATAAATCATTAAATGGTGGTGGTGGTGGTGGTGGTGGTGGATCGAACCCAGAGTTTGGACTGTGTTTGCGAGGCAAGGGAGTCTATCCCTGAATTACATCCCCAGTACTGAAAATTATTTAAACATTTAAATTACCTCTATGTACTTATTGTGTGCATGTGTGTGTGTGTGTGTCTATGTGTCTGTGTGGGTACACATGCTCACATGGAGATCAGAGGGCAGCTGTCAGAAGTTGGTTCGGCTCTCTCCTTCACACCACATTGGTCCTGAGGCTATCTAAATTTGTCTAGTAATTCAAGAGGATTTCTTTTGTTTTTATTGGTATATATCCATGCGCATGCTAGGTTTTATAAACTTTTTTGAAATATTGTATGTATTTTGA